>NC_138185.1:209933404-210063661 GCF_964194105.1 Spermophilus citellus | reverse complement strand
TCAAAGATGGACCTAGGGATCATTAAGCCCACAGAGAATGAGTGATGGATTAAGGTCTACTTACTCCTTAAAAACAGAATCCAAAATGCAACAATGAAAATCTTGGCTTCCAGTACCTGACAGTTATTAGTCAGCATTCTCCCAAAACTAGGGAGAATAAAAATTTAAAAAAAAAACACAACATAATACTTGCCATTTATAAAATGGTTCTCTTACGGTTTAAATTAAGAAAAATAATTGAGAGAGAAGGAAATGTAGGAGGATTGGGGCAGGGGTTTGGGACAGAATGAGTTACTTTTGGCAAAAAAAAAAAAAAAAAAAAAAAAAAGATTATTCCAGAACTCTAGTGACGGTGACTATTACCAAATGCTTTGACTGCCTTGTTGAAATAAATGTTTGTTTGATTGGTGCGTTTGAAGTTGGAACTGAAAAATGCTCCTGTTGGCTGATGTTTTACAAGCCTCGCTTTGGGAGTTCGGCATCTGTCAGGTGTATCAGAACAAGGGTTGCACTTATATTAGGCAGGAGAAAAATTGTCTCTAATGAACTGCTAGCATCAAGTGTCCATGAAGTTCTCAAAGGAATGTTTGAATCAGGAAGGAGTTCAAAGGCTAATATGAGTTGTTGATTATCTGGGAAAGCTATTCACAGAGGAAAATGAGATTGAACTTTTTATGAACAAAACTATTTGTTGAAGGCATTGTAGGACAGATACTTTGCTAAGTGCCTTAACGACCCTGTGTTCAATATTTATCACCCCCTTTTCAGGTAAGAAAAGCTCCTTGTGAAATAGTGTGCCCATAGTCCAACCACGAGGGTGTTGTGTAGTTAGAGAAAAAACTGATGAACTTCCAAACTTTTGCATTTTACCTGTTCTAATGCCTCCTCAGAAAATGAGCTAAAAAAAAAAAAGGATGTAATGCCTGGTCCTCTCTTTATAGGCAGAAAGATACTGTAAACCAAGTGGTTAGGTTCTTGTACACAAATCACATAGCATTGTATTTGAATTTGTTAAAAACAGAAAAAAATCAACAAATAAGTAGAAACTGCAAAAGAACAAGTAACAAAATTTCTTTTGTTACTAATTCCCCATAAGATCGTATGTAGGTATTCTGACCATATCAGAGAAACCACTTTTTCCTTTTTTTTTTCCTTGTTGGAAGAGTAATGAATACAGTCCTAAATTCTACATACATAGAAATTTAAATGTCTCCGTATAGAATCAGTACTGAATTATTATAGAGATAGTGGGCTCCTGAAACAGAACCACAGATGCAGAGAGTCGATTTAATCATACTCTTCTGTTTATTGTTTTTGATCATCTCTGATCTATCTTTAAAACTGCCTTTTCCTTTGTCTTCTGCCCCACTTACTTCTCTGCCCTGTTCTAACTCCCACTCAGACTTCTTTCATGTATGTTCTTTAATACTTCTGTTAAATACTACATGATGCTTTGTATTAATGTGTTTTTAATTTACTATACTATTGTCTTTCTTACCTTTCTCACCCAAGCTAGAAATATAAAGAATTTTAAACATGCAATGAAGTTACAGGAATTTTACCGTGAATTTCCATATATCCATTACCTAGATTCAACCACTAGTATTTACTGTCCATCTATTTATTCCTCTATACATCCATGAATATCACATACTGGGATTATTTCAAAGTACATTATAGATATCATGAAAATTCTGCCTACATATATCAGTACCTAGAGTTTAATGTTTGTTCGTAGTTTTAACATTGATGTAAAATCTTTAAAAAGAATGATAGGCACAAATTGTAGTTGTTCATTTGCTAGACTTTGGCAAATTCAAACATAGGCCTGTGTGACCCAGTACCCATATAGACATAGAACATGTTCTTTCCTTCGGAACGTTTCTCCCAGCGATTTCTGCCAGAGATAATGACTTTTCTGATTTGTTCTCCCTTAGATGAGCTTTTCCTGCTTTAGAATTCTCCATAATGGATTCTTACATGTGTTCTTGCAGATGAAGTAGATTTCTCTCAGCATCATCTAGCATATATTTGATTTTTCTACTATCCTATGGCTTATTGTTTTCAGGTTTTTCTTACTGCATAATTTCTACAGCTCAATCTTGACTTTCACCGATATTGTCCTGTGGCATTCCATTCTGTTACTAAACTATGCAGTGAAATTTTAAATTCCTGAAAATGCATTTTTTTAAGTTAAAGAAATTTTGTTACTTGTTCTTTTGCAGTTTCTACTTATTTGTTGATTTTTTTTCTGTTTTTAACAAATTCAAATACAATGTTCTTTCACTAATTGAGCAGAGTAAAAATATATGCTTTAAAATTCTAATTCCAGATCTGGGAACATATACATATTGTTTGTATTTGGTTACTTTTCTCCTCTGAGATAAGATCACTTTTGCCTAATTCCTCATATGTTGAGTCATTTACATTGTCCTGGACCTTAGGAATACCATATGGTGGTGTCTCCAAAATTTGTTACAATGCTCCAAACACTTTTAGTATTTCTGTATTAGAAGGGAAATAACCCCGCTGGACTAATAGTCACACTCTGTCTCTTAAGCAGAAGGATGAACTTCATTTCAGCTCCCCTCACCTTCAGCTTAGCAGCTTGAAGACAGCTGTACCACAGGAACCCCATGGGGCCCAGCCAGGGGTGTGGTCTTACCTCTTGCACAAATTATCAACCTCCCAGTCTCTCTGCTTTCCAGGGCTCCCTGCTCACTCTTCAGTTCCTGTGATTGTCTGGAATTCTAACCTCTGATTCTTCTAGCCAGAGAAACTGGGGCTTTACTATCAAATTTTGTCCCCCTGGAACTAAACTTTGGCCTGATCTCAGGTCAAAAATCATGAGAAGGAGAAATTATGCTGCACAGTTCTTTTTTTCCTTTCAAATTTAAACTCTCTTTCCAAGTCTCTGTGCTTTGGTTTATTCTTCAGTTTCTCTGGATTAACATTCAGTGTTTGCAGTTCTTATACTATAAATGACAAAATTTAATTTTTATATTCATCCTGCTATGTATGCAAATAGTTTGAAGCTTTGGACTGCTTTATGAATATTGCATATAGAAACATGCTTTACTCATCTTTTCCCAGAGCAAGTTTTTAATACTCAAAATGATGTTTATATGTTTGTATAATACATTGACTTCATAAATATTTGAAACATTTTTACAAACAGAAAAAGAAAAAAATTATATATAATATTACCAAGTTTGTCTGCTATCTATGTAAATATTGTTTGCAGTTTTATTGCTCAGTATTGACAGCACATTGATGCTCACATCACAATAGCAGTTCTTTGTTGGGCTACTCAGGACACTGAGAGTGGTATAAAGCCAACAGGGCTATTTTCCTTCTAAAGTTTTATTACTTTTTGCAATATTATTTCCTTCTCTTCTCCTCTCTCTGTACTTCCCTCTCTTCTCTTTTTCTTTCTCCTTACCACACCAAAATAAATTTTTATAAGCTATTTACTAATCATCATGAATTTTATTGTTTCACCTCTTGAAAGATGTGTTTATCTTCAATTAGATTTTTTTTTCTAAAAGAGCTTGTTTCTTCCAAAAAACATTTTTATTATTTTGGTTCCTTATAATTATACATAATAGTACAATTGATTGTGACATATTTTTTTTACATGCAGACAAAAATCATTAGTAGAAGTATCACGAATATTTAAGATAATAAAATAGTGAGTAACTAAATTTTATCAATCTCATTCCTCTGTACCTTCCCTTTCCCTTCCCTCCTCTCTCCACATGATCTGCTTGTTGTATTTCACAGATGTTCCTTATTATTATTATTATTATTATTATTGATATTATTATTTTAATTTGTACATTATAACTATACATACATATAGGCAGAATTCTTTGTGGTATATTCATAAGTGGACATAGCCCAAAGTTTTAGATTTTATTCCCCACAAAGTTTGTCCTCTTAAAGCAAATTTTTGAAATTTTATATGTCCTGGAATGTCTGGAATAAAAATAAGCACCCCTGCATTCAATCCCAGGTACAAAACAAACAAAAAAAATCTTATACATGAACACAGTTTTGCTGGCTATAGTAAACCAAGGTCAAAGGTATTTTCCCATGTTTCAAAATACTCACTATTTTATTATCTCAAATATCCATGATACTCTTGTAATGATTTTTGTCTGCTTTTCAGAAACTATTTTTCTTTTCTTTGGGTTTTATTATCTTATATTTAAATATAGTGTGTCTAGATATGGGGTTCCTTTCCTTTTATATTTGAACTTCTTTAGTTTTCTGATGGTCTATTCTTCTTGTTAGTTTTAAGGTCTTAACACTTATTTCTTCTTTTATTTCTTCTTTTTCACATTTGTTAATTACTTTTCTCATCCTCTGGCAATCTATTGACCCTTGTATTTCTATATCCCACTCTCTGTTTATCCCCCCTTATATGTATTTACCCTTTTATATAAAGACCCTATCTCTCTGCACTGATGTCTTGAAAATTTCTGAAATATAATCTTTAATTTCACTAATATATGTTTATATCCATATTGTGATTTTTCCAACTTATTGGGTTATTTGTTAAATGTGGTATTTTAATATCTCTCTAAACATTGAATCCTTTATTTTAAAGCAACCTTCTCTCTGTGTCTCAGGATATTTATTATACCTGTTTTAATTTATTCATCAGTATAAACCATTCATATTTCTTCAGTGATATTACTTCTTTTTCAGTTAGCAAGCTTTTCAATCCCCAATTTTCTTTCCCTGTCAAAACACTTTTATTTTCCATGAGAATATCAAGAGAGATGATAATCACTTAAAAATAAATCACCAGTTAAGAGATATCTGTGATTTCTGACTGGTTTTGGTTTTCAGTTACCAGGAATGGTTTATACATTGTCAGTGTTTGTGTGATACAATTGTTCTTTAGTATCAACTTGGGATTGGTTCCAGAATCTTATACCAGATATCAAAGTCCCTGTATGGGAACTTTATATAAAATGGCATCATATTTGCATAAGACCTATAACATTCTTTCATATACACTGAATCATCTTTTCATTACTTTTAATATTTAGTACAATGCAAAGAGCAAAAAATAGTTGTTATAATGTACTATTTCAGGAATAATGACAAGAAAAGTCTGTACAAGTTCCATACAGTTGCATTTTTCCACATAGTTTTGATTAGTGCCTGGTTGAATCCATGGATGTAAAACCCATGGATATAGAGGTCTGACTATTCTAGTTGAAAATGATTTTATAACACCCTGAGGTGAGTGCAAGTCTTCTGTAGTGGACAGATTACAGCAGCCTGTTCCAGATTCTGACTTGTGCAGGTGCTAGTAGATATAAAGGAATTCATAGATCTCAGAGGAAAAAGCAGATATTTCACAAAATGCTCTTTACCACTTCTTTATACTGTCTTCTCATGAGATAGCCATAAAATTCTGCAATACTTTCCATGTCACATCCTCGCCATTGCTCCCCTCAGAGATAAGATTCCCATCACTGACGACAAGCATTCTACTGTACCTGTTAATAAACTTTTTGTCCTTTTCTCTGCTCCTTTGAGAATTCAGTCTTGACATCAAGAACCTTGGACTTATTCTGCTGTGTCTGCATCTCAATGTGGTGAAGGGTAGGAAACGCTGCATCCGGGGCCGTGTGACAGAGCGGACAGTGTCCACCAGCTTCTTGGCTCTTATGTCATGGCATAAGAGTGGCCTTGAGCCTGGAACATTTTCTTATGAAGGAGTAAGAATCCTTCACAGACAAAAGGTGCATGTCAGTCACCTTTTGTGGGAGGGGGCAGGGATCTTGCTCTGTTTGGGACTTGATGTGTACTCATTTGTTCTGCTGAACCATGTGCATCAACACAAGACTTGCCATCTTCATTGCTGCATCTGTTTGTGGGGATCTTATTCATAGCACAAGAAGGATGCAGGCCAACTCCCTTCTAGGGGATGGCTCTGGGGCAATACCTTCTGGCCAGTGGGGACTGAGAGTCTCTACCAAAGATTATCTCACTGTTTCTTGCCCTGTGGGTGAAACATTTTTTTTCATCCAGGGCTGTACGAGTTGTATCTCTTTTGGTAATGCCAACACCTACAGACAGCAGACCATGCAGTTGGCTGACGTCCTGAGACTGATGGTTGATATATAGATAGACAAAATGCGTCACTTCCTCCACATTTTCCTTACCTCACACATTCCTCAAATATTTGGAAATTCATACACTTTCCTTTAAGATCTCTGATATCTCCAAAATCGGTTCACAGCAAGTTTGACTAGATTATGTCTAGTATCTATCTTCTTATGAACTAGATAACATGGCAAATGATGTGTTTTACTTTTACCATTTTTTAAAAATATTTATTTATTTTTTTTTAGTTTTCGGCGGACACAACATCTTTGTTTGTATGTGGTGCTGAGGATCGAACCCGGGCCAAACGCATGCCAGGCAAGCGCGCTACAGCTTGAGCCACATCCCCAGCCCTTACTTTTACCATTGTGAAAAATGTTAGATGACTTTTCATCACTATCTATAACAGTTTATAAATACTGATACATAAATTTATCATAAATTATGAAAATCTTCTATTATCTAAAATGCATTTCAAATATCTCTCTTACTAGTGCAATAGTATGTAATTGGATAAATATACTGTAACTAATTTAATCATTTTCAGAGTATTTTTAAAATTTAAACTGCTTGATTTTTAGAATCTTTTTTTTTTATAAATGATGTTGTATATCTGCATGGACTAGTTTGCTGTACCTGCCATAACTAATTAGCATAAACACACAAGAACACTGAGATACTATGTAGAACATCAAGAATGTTCCAGGTTAATACCCTAATCTCAAGACATTCTATTTAGGTTCACAGACAAAGTCTTTCTCTCATAAGGCAATGTACCAATCCCAGAGACTGGGGTATGTTATCATTGGGGGTCATTATTTAGCTTATTATATTGCAATTTAAATTTTGTGTATGATTACTTGCAGAACCAGCAAGTCAAGATAAATGGGTTAAACCTTTAAGGCCCCCATATGTATTGTTAACACATTTTACAGTATCATAATTCTTATGTATATTCAGTATAAAAATATATGTATTCATCCTTTCCATTGATGATTCCATTACATTTTGTATTGAGGGTTAAGACATTTATTTTATCTTTTTGGTTACTAATGAGGAGGAATCATTTTCTATTTTCTTATTGAATAAATTTCAATATTTTAGGTGTTATTTCTATTGTCAACTTTTTTTCCTAATATATTCTATAGTTTATAACATTGGTTTATTGGCAGGAGATTCTAACATTTATATAACTGATCCAAACTTTTGTTTTTCTTTGTTTTCCCTCACTTTTAAGTGGGGGAATTTTCTTTTCCCCAGACATGAGCAACACCAAGTATTAATGTTACTATCCTCAGTTTTTATTTAATTATATTTTAAATGAACAATGATAATGTACTTTTCATAAAAGAAACCAGATACTGGCCTCATTCACAAACTCAGTGAATAAAAATGTAAGGAAAATGTTGATTTAAGTTTCAGTTGCAATAAAAATGGCATTTCCTTTCTAATCCCTCTAATTTAGTACTTAAAATGGTAATCCTGCCCATATTTAAAAGAAATAACTTTGTAGTGCTCAATTGACAATTAGTGTGACATAAAACATATTTCCCACTTGTAATTATTAGTCTCAAATTCTTTTCTAAACATATTCACTGAGTTCTTGTTTTCTGTATATTCAGGGTTGAATTTACCACCCCCAAATATATTTGATGAAACTGACGTTCAATGTGACTTTATTTGGAGAAGGTCCTTTAAGGAGTTAATGAAGGTTAAATGAGGTCACAAGGTGGGTCCTAATTTGAAGGGCTCAGTATCAAATTAAAAGAGAAAGAGGCATCAATGAATTTTTCTTGTTCGTGCACAAAGGAAATATATAATGACACGGTGAGAGAGTCACTCCCTGAGAGCCAGGAAGAAAGGCCTTACCAGAAACCACCCCCTTGGATGGAAAATTCCAGTCTGCAGAATTATGAGGAAAATAAACCTCTGTAGTTTAACTTACCTAGTCTGTGGTATTTTGTTACAGCATCCTGAGCAGACTAATACACTTATGGCAGGTAATAGAAATGCAGTCAGGTGTCACACAAAGATGTTACAACCAATGACACGTCAATTATACAACATTGGTCCCATTAAATTATATAGTCTAGTGATATAACCTTCTTAATTTGTGTTAGTGCACTCCATGATGTTTGCACACTGACAAAATCATCTAAGACTACATTTCTAGGAATGCTCTTCTATTGCTAAGTGACACATGACTGTATATTTAAATAATCTCTTGTAACTTTTAGGAGCTTATAGTTTATTTGGAAGGGTGGAATACAAACGTGCTCATCACTTAATAAAACCCACATGGCATGTTCTCCTCTGGGTGTGCATTCATATGCTTGATTCAGTCATGGTTTCTGTTTGTGTACAAGTGTATGCTAATCTGCTTCTTTAGTTTTTCCTACCAGCTATTTCTAACCACATGGTAGCCTATTCAATTTGTACTCTTGACTTAATTTGTATTAAATAAAAAAAAGACATTCTCAAATTTGAAGAGGAAAAAATAAGTTACTTTGATAGGTTATAAAAAATGTGCTCCTGGGATATATAAGAACAAAATCTTTGGAGAATAAAAAAAAAATAAGAGACAGCTGTGGCATGTTGCCTACCTGAGTCATTTCGCTAATATTTCTCACCGTGATGAAAGACATTTGACTCAAAAATAAGTTCTTTAAACCTCACTTCTTTAATAATGTCCATTTTCTCATTTTCCACTGTAGTGTTATTGGATTCAGAACAGCCGCTCTGCACAGTATCATTTATCTGTAAGCTAAACCAGCAGATTGGAGGATTTTTGAAATATGAAATCTGATTAGGTAGCTTTATGGTAAATGACAATCAGATGGAAAATATGCTGAGAAAAACAGACTGTGAATATGCTCCAGTAGGTGTCATTTTCCTTAAAAGCAGAAATTTCATTGCCAAAGCAAAATAGGATAAATTGTGATGATATCAATCCTAGGCTCTAAGATTACTAGGAAGTTGTTTAAAATCAATCCCACTTTTTTGAAGAGAATGTTACATAGGATATAATAGACAGAGCACAAATTATGAATCACAAGTTTTAAAGTGGAGTTATGGCCAGTTATAACAATTATAATGAAAGGCTCTTAGATAGCATCCCTAACTTCCAGAGCCTTGGTTTCTGCTGACTACTTGGATGACTAGTTGTAAAGTAGTAGTAAGCTATAGTTTACTGAGTAACACAAAGTGTGGAAAACAGAAAGAACTCTAGGTGTTTCTATCAAAAAGGGATCTAATACAGATAATTAAAGGCTTAGGAAACTGTTGAGAGAGCTTGGGCTAGAAAAGTCAGAAACTGCTGCTAGGATTCCAGAAATCATGAAGTGCAAAAATGACTGGCAACTCTGAGCAAAGGTCTAGGTATCAGGTAGGATGATTCACATTCTGATATCAGGAACTGACTGGCAAAAATCTACTGTGTGCCATCTTTCAAAGCCTTCAGGCCTTCCCACTGAAGCCATCTCTTCCATTCCTTCAAAACCTGAACAAGAATTACTCACTTGTAGGGCATAACTTGGAACCCTAATGGCAAGAGATCTAGAAAAAGAAGTTTCCCTGCTTCAAGCTCCTGCAGCAGATGTGATGATGAAGAAGAGCGTAGGAGTGTGTCTAAGATTCCAACAAACTACTGATAAAGTAATTCCACATAGGAGACACTCACCAGTCTAATCCAATCTACCTATTAGCTTTGTCTTCTTTACCTGTAAAATGCAATTTTGATTTCTTAACACTGCAACCACTGTAGTTCAAAATGATAGAGATTTTCACTAGTTTTCAACTTTCTACTTGGCTCAATGTATATGATGTATAAGTTTGATTATGCTGTTGTTATAAACAATCCCCAAACACAGTGTGTGTTTTTTGTGTGTTTTTTGTTTGTTTGTTTGTTTTAGAGAGAGAGAGAGAGAATTTTTTTAATATTTAGTTTTTAGTTTTTCGGTGGACACAACATCTTTGTTTGTATGTGGTGCTGAGGATCGAACCCGGGCCAGGTGAGCGCGCTACCACTTGAACCACATCCCCAGCCCCCAAATACAGTGGTTTAACCCAACAACTATTCATTTCATGCTCACTTTATATGACTCATAGATTTTCTAAGGATTATGCCACACATGATCATTTAGGGTCTTGGTCTGACTGGGTGAGTCCTCTGGAATATTCAGCCTCTGCCATTGCCATAACATGAGGAGGAGGAGACTACAGAATTATTCATAGGACATTTGCTGACTAAGCCCAAAAGTTTTGTGGACCCATTCAATTCCAAGAAATATGATGAATAGAATACTTGGTTAAAATTACTCTTTAAGTCATACCTTACAGAATCAGATTTATACATTTTAGCCTGCATAATATTTATAAATTACGAATCAAATTATATCTTTTCCACTTAAAACATTTGAAGCTACTCATTGCATGTAAAATAAAATAGAAACCTTTTGTTACAGCCTATGACATCCTCGAAATTCCAGAGGGTCAACTTTTAAAATCCTATTTCTTATCACTCCTCTTCTGGATTACCAAGGTCCAAGATGTGAATTTTTTTTTGAACATGTCAAGATGGTTCCAGTGCAGACATTTTGAACCTGCGATTCCTTTCTGACCAGACTTGTTCTCAAAACTTTTTGCAAGATAGCTTCTTCTTATTCTTCAAGACTTTGAATGTCAACCCCATGCTTTACTCTTAGTATAACAATGGTATATCATTCTTCACAATCTACACATTGTTCCTAGGTTTATCATTTGCCTGCAACATCATGAGGGCGTGAGGTTAAAAAAAAATCATGAACACAAGGATCGTTTCAGTCTTTATTATTTGCCTTGTCTCCAACAATAGATAGTACTCTGTCCAAGTAATACTACACCATAATAGCCTAAGTTAAAATGCAGATCAGTAAGTTGTATTTTTTTATTATTGATCAAAATAAATTTTTAAAAATTGATAAAATTGAGGTGATATTACAGATGTGTATTAAGATGAGAATATCTCCATATTTACCTTTCTTTCAAAGTTGGTTAAATTCAAAAGTCCTATATATTTTCTCACAAAAAAATCTTGTCTGTACTTCTATTACTTCTTTTACACACAAACAACAGAGGTTTAAAAATCAGTATGATAACTGACCTCAACTAGAAAAAGTAATCTGTTAAACAAAAAGTCATAGATTTACTATTCCAAATTCATTGGGCCTCAAAATACAAATTGCTATATTTAGCAATTAGCTAGTATCTGTTAAGAACGTATCATTTCTTTGTAATAAAACAGTTGATTTTTTTTTATTTCCCTCTTTATATCCATGCCCTTGCTTGGCATAGCACTTAGCCATTAATTGGGTTATTAAAGAATCATCTGGAAGGTCATGGCAAGTAGAATTTGCATGAGTTAGTACTAAACTCAGTCATCCTTAGCATTTTGTTAATGAAATGAGGTTTTGTGGTAGAAAAGCACGAACACATATTTGGACTCAGAAGAACTTGAATCTTAAGGCCAGCTCTGCCTCTTTTAGCTGTCTCATATTAAATTAGGGGTCCCTAGATTTTTCAGCTGTATTATTTCAAAGTATTAGAAGAATGTCTGGGATATTCTTGAGGAAAGTCACTATCACGGTGCCTGTCTCAACAAATATTAATAGTCTAATGGTATCATCCAAATATCAACTGGAAAGTATTTATAATATAGTAAAAAATTAATGATGACCAAAGAAGAAAATCTGTAAAAGACAAACATTTTTCCATGTACTTCAAGGTGGTGGAGTTTGGCTTTTATTTTTTTAATTTTTTTTATTGATTATTTAAAGCATTACATAGCTCATGATATATCATCTTTCATACATTTGACTCAAATTGTGTTTTAAACTCCCATTTTCACCCCAAATACAGATTGCAGAATCATATCTGTTACATATTCACATTTTTACATAATGCCATATTAGTGACTGTTGTATTCTGCTACTTTCCTATCCCCTACTATCCCCCCTCCCCTCCCCTCCCCTCCCCTCCCATCTTCCCTCTCTACCTCCCCTGCTGTTGTTCAATTCTCTCCCTTTTTTTCCCTCCCCCTTGCCCCTCATAACCTCTTATAATTTTATGTATCATTGAAGGTCTCCTACCATTTCCGTATGCTTTCCCTTCTCTCTCCGTTTCTCTCCCCCCATTCGTCTTTGTTTACTGTAGTCTTTTCCTCATGCTCTTCCTTCCTGTTCTGTTCTTAGTTGCTCTCTTTATATCAAAGCAGACATTTGGCATTTGTTTTTTAGGGCTTGGCTAGCTTCACTTAGCATAATCTGCTCTAATGCCATCCATTTCCCTGCAAATTCTATGATTTTGTCATTTCTTAGTGCTGCATAATACTCAATTGTGTATAGATGCCACATTTTTTTATCCATTTATCCATTGAGGGGCATCTAGGTTGGTTCCACAGTCTAGCTATTGTGAATTGTGCCGCTATAATCATTGATGCAGCCGTATCCCTTTAGTGCGCTCTTTTAAGGTCCTCCGGGAATAGTCCGAGAAGTGCGATAGCTGGGTCAAATGGTGGTTCCATTCCCAGCTTTCCCAGGAATCTCCATACTGCTTTCCAAATTGGCCTCACCATTTTGCAGCCCCACCAGCAGTGTACAAGTGTACCCTTTTCCCCACATCCCTGCCAACACTTATTGTTGTTTGACTTCATAATGGCTGCCAATCTTACTGGAGTGAGATGGTATCTTAGGGTGGTTTTGATTTGCATTTCTCTGATTGCTAGAGATGGTGAGCATTTTTTTTAAAGAAAGAGTGAGAGAGAGAGAGAGAGAGAGAGAGAGAGAGAGAGAATTTTTTAATATTTATTTTTTAGTTTTTGGCGTACACAGCATCTTTGTTTTGTATATGGTGCTGAGGATCGAACCCGGGCCGCACGCATGCCAGGAAAGCCACATCCCCAGCCCCCGGTGAGCATTTTTTCATGTACTTGTTGATTGATTGTATGTCCTCCTCTGAGAAGTGTCTGTTCAGGTCCTTGGCCCATTTGTTGATTGGGTTATTTGTTATCTTATTGTTTAATTTTTTGAGTTCTTTGTACATTCTGGATAATATCTCTAATGAACTTGGATGCAAAAATTCTCAATAAAATTCTGGGGAATCGAATACAAAAACATATCAGAAAACTTGTGCACCATGATCAAGTAGGATTCATTCCTGGGATGCAAGGCTATTTCAATATATGGAAATCAATAAATGCTACTCACCACATCAATAGACTTAAAGACAAGAACCATATGATCATCTCGATGGATGCAGAAAAAGCATTTGACAAAGTACAGCATCCCTTTATGTTCAAAACACTAGAAAAACTAGGGATAACAGGAACTTACCTCAACATTGTAAAAGCTATATATGCTAAACCTCAGGCTAGCATCATCCTAAACGGAGAAAAACTGAAGGCATTCCCTCTAAAATCTGGAAGAAGACAGGAATGCCCTCTATCACCACTTCTATTCAATTTAGTTCTCGAAGTACTAGCCAGAGCAATTAGACAGACAAAAGAAATTAAAGGCATAAAAATAAGAAAAGAAGAAATTAAATTATTGCTATTTGCGGATGACATGATAATGTACTTAACAGACCCAAAAGAGTCTACAAAGAAGCTGCTAGAGTTAATAAATGAATTCAGCAAAGTGGCAGGTTATAAAATCAACACGCATAAATCAAAGGCATTCCTGTATATCAACAACAAAACCTCTGAAATGGAAATAAGGAAAACCACTCCATTCACAATATCCTCAAAGAAAATAAGATACTTGGGAATCAACCTAACAAAAGAGGTGAAAGATTTATACAATGAAAACTACAGAACCCTAAAGAGAGAGATAGAAGAAGATCTCAGAAGATGGAAAAATGTACCCTGTTCATGGATAGGCAAAACTAACATCATCAAAATGGCGATATTACCCAAAGTTCTCTACAGGTTTAATGCGATGCCATTCAAAATCCCAAGGACATTTCTTGTAGAAATAGACAAAGCAATCATGAAATTCATATGGAAAAACAAAAGACCCAGAATAGCAAAAGCAATTCTAAGCAGGAAGTGTGAATCTGGAGGTATAGCGATACCAGAGGTCAAACTGTACTACAAAGCAATAGTAACAAAAACAGCATGGTACTGGTACCAAAACAGGCAGGTGGACCAATGGTACAGAATAGAGGACACAGAGACTAATCCACAAAGTTACAACTATCTTATATTTGATAAAGGGGCTAAAAGCATGCAATGGAGGAAGGATAGCATCTTCAACAAATGGTGCTGGGAAAATTGGAAATCCATATGCAACAAAATAAAATTGAATCCCTTTCTCTGGCCATCCACAAAAATTAACTCAAAATGGATCAGGGAGCTAGATATCAAATCAGAGACACTGCGTCTGATAGAAGAAAAAGTTGGCTACGATCTACATACTGTGGGGTCGGGCTCCAAATTCCTTAATAGGACACCCATAGCCCAAGAGTTAATAACAAGAATAAACAAATGGGACTTATTAAACTAAAAAGTTTTTTCTCAGCAAGAGAAACAATAAAAGAGGTAAATAGAGAGCCTACATCCTGGAAACAAATTTTTACCCCACACACCTCAGATAGAGTTTTGCTTTTAAAACAAACTTGTAAAGTACAAGAGAAGTTGTTCATCTGAAATTGAAAACAAACAGCTGGTTCCAGCATGAAAAATATGAAGTCCAGGCCTGGGACACTTCAGGACATAAGGAAAAGACAAGCAAGTATTAGCAAGATCTTTTCATGCTGAGACTCCATGACTCTGGGAGAGAATAAACTTTTGGTGTAAAAATAAGACCTATTAATGACTATGCTTTGAGAAGTGGTTTGAAGTCTTTGGCAAGTATTTACATGCATAAGTGAAAATTAAAAAAAAATAAAAATGATGAAGAAGACATGCTTAAGAAATGGAATTAAATTTATTACAAACTGCCAATCTTTAAATTGTTAGGCAAGAGAAGTAATAGGAGAGAATACTAATTTAAGATATATATTAAAAGTAGATATTAAAAAGATATAGTAATATCTTTTAATAGTTACTATGGGTTTCACTTTTAGGGGAGCATTAAAATGAAATGTATGCATAAATTTTCTCTCTGATAGAATTGGTTTGCCAATAATTGTTTAATAGATGGGCCAATTAAAATAATACAAAAATGAGAGATGAGATTAAACACATGAGTAATTTTTGGTGCCACATAAATTGATTTGATTATATGCCAACAAAATATCAATGTAGATGGATTATTCGCTACTTACTCTTATCTGATTTTGTGTTGTAATCATTTAGGAAAAATAATACTTTCCCTAGAGGGAGTTGAGGGCATTTTGGTGTATGCAGTTAAGTTGTAGCCACTTTTCCTAAACTATTACTGAGAATATAAAGTTCTTAAACAACATAAAACTGTTCCATGACAAAATGAGTTTAGGAAATGCTGAGCTAAAGAAAATTACAAATTCTTTGGCTGAAGCTTTGATCAGCTTTCCACATCCCCAGAGACTGATCTCAGAGAATAATGGAGCATGCAGTATTGTGTAGATCGGTTGTGCCATAGAATATACAGTAGTCTGTGAAATGTAAATATATTCTACAAACTACAATCCATGAAATAAACATTTTTCAGAAACGTAGGACATAATGTTACTCTCTTGTGAGCACCGAATTTGAGTTTGTTTCTTTACAAGTTTTAAGAGATTTTTGTCACCAGAAATGTCCCTAGGCAACTCTGAAGACATGTGTTAAGCGACAAATCACAAGGCATTGAGATAAAGAGCTTCATTCAGCAAAAGGGTAGATTGAGCCAGCATCAGAACACGTCATTCCAATGGCATAAGAGTACCCAGAGATGGGACTGCAAACTAAGTTCAGGCAGGTGCTCTAACAACCTTCAGCTTTGAGTTGAGCCCGCCATGCTCCTAAGGTAAACTCTGTGTCCACAGGGAACACTGAGTTCATTTACTTCACAGGTGTACTGTGCTATCCTTGATGTTCAAATACTTACCTTTCTATTAGTCCATCTGTATTGTATATCCTCCCCTTCAAATTCTTCCTTCTTCATCAGGCCTGCCATGAACTTTTAATGGCCATTCAAGATCATCATTTACATCACTGAAATCATTTGCACTCATTTTGTTCTTATGATACCAATAATTTTACTATAAACATTGAGCTGTAATGTGTACATACACATTGATTTGTGCACTTATTTATTTCTCTCTTTTTCATTGAGATCTAAGGTCTACAGGGCAAGAAAAAATATGCATGCCGTGTCCATGACTGTTTACCCATGTGCTATGCATAAAGAAAGCACCTACTGAATCTTTAAAGAAGACATGACTGTACCTGTGGAACAAGGGAGGACTGCTGAGGAGGACTCAGAGACAGGCTTCCTGATTCTGCCTCACTCATTTTTCAGCTGTGCTTCCTCTCTCAAATTCTATATCTATCTCTATAGAACTGTATAATATGAGATTGCAAATAAGAACAGCAACTGCATATGAGATTGGTGTGAATTACAGTTGGGAAACTTCTCAGTAGGATTTAGGCACTCAACAAATATTGGCCTAATAAACACTGATTTTCTTTTCTCAATCATATCACAAGATAGCAAAATTTGATTCACAAATAATTTTGAATTACCTGTTTTCATTCAGTGGAATACCACACTTAGGCTCACTGGAAAGCCCCTTCAGCTCTAGGGAGGATCTCTATTGAGTCTGAATCTCCTCTCCAGATTTCTATTTCACGGGCAGGGCCAAGTTTCATTAGGTGTGGAAAGAAAGGCAAATTAATTTTATTTTAGTCACAACAAATAATCCTGCAGTTTAGAACTTGGGGAAACAAATGTACACAGAACTATTACTTTTAATTGATGTGAGAAGAATTATAGACTTATAGTTCATCTCCTTATTTTAAAAGATTATGCAGAATTTGGGGGACTGGGGTTGTGGTTGAGCAGTAGAGCACCACATAAAAATAAATTTTAAAAAAAGGTATTGTGTCCAACTACAACTAAAAAAATGAAATTAAAGCAAAGATTATGAATCATTTAAAATTAATAGAATCAAGTACTGAAATCATGGCAGAGAAATAAGTTCAGGCCTTTTGAGGGAAAAATACCAACACAAATAAGCTCTTGCCCTCACATCTGTCCTAAATCAGTGACTCCTTCAAACTCTCCCTGCTTTATTTGGCTGTTCCTTCTTTTAATAAACATTTACTGAGAATGTGTTACATGACAGAAACAAAGGAATAAAGCAGTGAAAGAAATACAATCCTAAGCTCAAAGAGTAGTTGAGGAAGCAGAACTGAGCATCAAACTCTGGGAGTGAAGGAGGCTTAACTTTGGCCTGGACTGAGAGAACACACACAGCCATTCTGCCAGGCTGAGTCCCTACACCAGGCTACTTAGCACCGTTCACAAGCACCAGAGATTTAGTGGACACTTGATAAATCAATCCGTTTGATCAACTGGAAATCTGTCAAAAAATATAATTTCTGAACATCTACAGGAAACTATTTATATTTTCATGAACCAACACATATTTATATTTAGCAAACATTCATCACATGTTAATAAGGAGCAGGATCTTTCATTTGAATTTTCACAACTAATGTAATAACCTCAGAGAAGGAGGATGTGACCTCCAGTGGAGTAATATCATATAAGGAGGTAATTATTTTTCTGGAAATGTGAAGGTAAAAATCTAAGATTATGGCAGCATGAGATTCCAAATGTAATCCCTTTGCTCAGTGCTTTTACTTTCCATATTATGCAACATTTTATACTAGATAGGCGACAAAAGAAGGATTTATGAGAAAAGAAATCAAAGTGTATCCTTTTGACAGAGAAAGCACCAAGAAATATAAAGTACCTCATTTTCGAAACTTCATAGATATTACTAAGCCCTTGAAGACTTTTCAGGACACCCTCTAAAAGCAGAAAAACATTCTTGATATTACTTTTAATGATTTGTAATATCATCTAATATTTTAATATTTAAATCAGTAAATTCATTACACTAAAATTATTTTAAATAATCCATTTGAGATTTTAAAATAAATTGCATTGAACCTAGAATATCAAATAGGATTAAACACTAAATTCAATAGCATAACTATGATTAAGTGCATACTCTCTTCTTTAATTATTCCAGGACAATAATTTTCTGTCTTTGCATATATGCTGTCTTCATGTTTACAGATGATCAGGGCCACTGAATAAAAGACTCATTTTATGTGAATCATATTATCAGGAAAAATGTATACAAAATGAAGCTGAATTATCATAGTACCTCTAACATTTTATAATTCATAATATTCTAATAGTTTATAAGAGTTGCTTAAACTCTCATACCCGTCTGGGGAGACCTGTCTTGCTAATCATGTGGTGACTGGGGGTCTTTGAAACCCATCTTATTCTGTGGATAATATCTATTCATAATAGCATAGACACAAAGTCAATGCCTTGTAATTCAGTGTGAGAACTTTTGTTTCTTTCATGTGTGATTTCTACCTGACACACCAAATAATTTCCTGAAAGCTTCTTTTAAAACAGAAGGCATCAGCTCCTGTTTCCCAGGATAACAATTTGGAGTGAAACAGAGTGAAAAACCATCACCATCCAGGGAAAGGATCCCAGAATAAAATATGTTGAGTTTGGCGAAACTGAGCTAGTGACCCCAGATCCATTAGGCTTAAGGATCCCAGCCCACTGAATCCAGCCACCAGGAGCTGGCATCACCAAAGGGTGCACAAAATCCGTGGAAGGAGGCGCTATTCACCTTTAGTACTGACAGTGACAGTGAGGAACAATGAAAAAGTGTCCAAACTCTGCTTTCTCTCTGTCTGACCTCAGAAGTTACTCTCTAATTAGGCAAATGCCAGAAGTTCTTGGACCATTCAAGGAAGAATAAAGGTGTTCTGTGATGAAGCCCTAAGGAGCCATTTTTAGTCAGCTTTTTCATTGCTGTGACCAAAAACCCTGACAAAAACAATTCTAGGAGGAAGAGTTTTTTGGGGGGCTCGAGTTTCAGAAGTCTGAGTTTATAGATGGCCAGCTCCGTTTGCCCAGCCCACAGCAAGGTAGAAGATCATGGTGGAAATATGGAGGAGGAAAATGTCTCAGGACATCACAATCAGGAAGCAGAGCAACTCTCCTCACCATGGACAAAATGTAAACCTCAAAGGTTTGCCCCCAGTGACCCACTTCCTCCAGCCATACCCTCCTTACCTGCCTATAGTCACCACCCAGTTAATCCTTTCAAGTGGATTAATGCACTAACTGGGTTAAGGCTCCTGTAACACAATTATTTCACCTCTAAACCTTCTCCTGTTGTCCAACACATGAGCTTGTCGGGGGACACCTCACTTCTAAACCATAACAGGGGCTTTGACCTTTACTTAGAAAAAAAAAGAATGTTACTTTATTCATATGGTGAGTTTATGGAAAGTAAGCAGGTGAGTAATGAACAGGAGCAGTTTTATCACATAAATTTTGAACCATTCTAATCACTTTCCAGAGGCAACAAAGAAGGCATAAAAACATTAAGTGGTTTATTTAGGATCACAAGTGACAAAATGGTTCAGTACTTTCTCTACCTACCAGAGCTACTTCAAAATTTAGAATAAAAAATGAACTAATTTTTCCCAATGGAAAATAATATATACGTAAAAGATAACCTTGATAAATGAATAACTTTCTCCCATAATAGTACAATTAAAATATCATATTCACAATGTATGTAAGGTTATTTTTTAATCTAACACTCATGTCAATGCATCAATATGCATATTCACTAAAAGTAGAAGGTTCTACTCTGGAAATTTTGATGAGTAATAGGTGTGTTCACTGATGACACAAATACTGATAGAAAAGGCCATGTAAAAGAGGTCATTTGGTTACTTAATTCATCATTTTCTTAAAAGGAATTTTTTTTTTTTTTTTGCAGAGGTAAGTATTCACTGTAGGCTTCTAGAATAAAATAACTCAACCAATGCCTTTAAAACTGCATTGGTTATAGAATGATTCCTTTTTGTTAACAAAATTTTATTTTCATGCCCAGTCTATTAGGTGAAGTGCTAATATTTACTTTATTGTTAATTTAAATCTGTCCAACAAGACAGGGGCCATTTCATATGTGGGCTGGTATTCCATAAACTGTATTTCTCAAAGCAGACTAGAATTTTCCAACTAAGATATTTTTCTGCATGGCCAATCACAAACATGAAAGTATTCCTGAAAATATTTTTTATGGATACTAATGAACTCAGAGTTATTGACCATTTAATTATCTACCAGGGGCCAATTACTCTAAATCAATAAATGTAAAAAATTGGGTAACTTCTTAATATTACACTTAGAAAACTGCAATAGGTAAAAAAGAGTGCCTTTCTAATATTTACCATTTTGGGTGCATTTTAAGATTATACAAAATGAATTATTTAACAAGCAAATATAATAATAATGATTTAGCAATCATGTCTTTTTTATCAATAAGTAATTTATGTTCATGGAGTTGCTATTCAATAAGATGTTCAACAACTGTATTGTTTTACACATTTTTATTCCATTTGAAAACAGATTAAAATACATTCAAGGATATGTGGATGTGTCTCATTTATTTCACACGTGTGATTTGAACAGTATTACTGGCTCAGAAAGGAGAGACTAAAAGAATGGGAATTGCTGCAAGTTTAAAAAAAATAATAAAAGTTTACACAGCTTTGACCTATCTTGATGGACTGAAGGGATGGCGATGAAAACTGTAATCTTAATAAATCTCCTGCAGCTAGAGGTTTAAAACTCATACTGTTTCAAATTAGTGAGGACAGCAATATTTATTTGCTGCTGAATTCCAGTCAGCATGGCATTTCAGCAGGAAACACTTTATAAGACTTAAACTTATGAGTAGCAAACTTGAAAACTCGTGTTAAAGAAAAGGAGCAGAAATTAAACACAGTCAGTGACTTGCTCTAAATCAAAAAAAAAAAAAAGGAAACAAACCAAACTTTATCATTTCCTTCTCTTTGTATTTTCTCATTACCATTAGCTCCTGTTGGAAAATAGTAGTGAATCCTGGAATTAATGGTGTACTTTATAAATGTTCCAAGAGATTAGAAAGATGTCTCTGAATATAAGATTAAAAAGTTGTTATTCTCAACTCCAGAAGAGGTAGCTTGGGTAATGTTTCCAGTTGCTCAAAATTGCACGCTGAATTCATAATATTAGGTGTGCAAAGAGTTGATCAGACAAGGTTGTTGGAGGATGGGGTATCAGTCAGCAGTGCATACTGGCAATGAGCATGGGATCCACCTGTGGTCAGCTAGAATGGTCCTTATGTAGCAAGGAGAAGGAACATAGCCAATGTGGCTGGACATGACCTAGAAAGAAAGGAAACACTCATGACACCTCTTGTGTATTTACCCCCACATTTATTCCATTATCAAGACCGGAAAGCATTGTGTATCATTGCCTTTCCCAACTAAGGAACATTCCAAAAGCAGTACTTTAACCTCATTCCAAATATCGTTAGGCCCCTTCTGACTTTAAGGCCTTGGATTTTAATAGCATCTCTGTATATATAAGTTTTAAATGTATAGTTTCATTTCTATCTTCCTCTTTAGATTCATGTAGAACAGGGAGTCTATTAGCTATCTCAAACTTAATATGTCAACATTGAGCCCTTGATTTTCTACCCCAGTACCTTTCCATTTTAAATAAATAAAATCACCATTGATCATGTTAGTTAGCTTTCCATTACTGTAACAAATTCCTGAGATAAACCAACTGATTAAGATAAAAGTTTTGTTTGGACTCCTAATTCTAGAGACTTCAGTGCATGATTGGGTGGACACATTGCTTTGGGGTCTCTCGTAGGGATGTACAGCACATCAAAGTAGGAGTATGTGGCATAACAAAGTCATTTTCTTCCTGTGTAGTACATGAAGATGAAGAAGGGCCTGAATTCCCACTTTCTTCTTCAAGACCACATACCCAAAGACTAAAAGACCTCACATTAGATCTCACCTCTTAAAGTTTCTACCACCATATACCACCTCCCATTAGCAGTAAGCTAGCACCAAACCTTCAACTCTAGTACCATGTTACTCAAGAAACAAACCGTAGAACAGCCCTTGGTTTCTTTCTCTCTCATACCCCCTAATTTATCCAAAAGCAAACTCCATTTGTCTTGGTAATATATCGCGAGGCACATCATCTTCATGACTCTGCTACCTTCCACACCACCATCATTTCTCACCTGGGCTACAACACAGCCATCTGCTTGGACTCCCTGGTTCTACCTGTCATTCCCTACAGTCTGTGATTCACATTGTCCTGTCAAAACCCTTCAATCTTGTTCACTTATGGTAAAATACAGAAGCCCTGTGAGGTATCATTGCTGGCTACATTTTCAATGTCATTTCCAACAACTTTTCCACTTGCCAAGCGGACATCCTTGTTCACCTTGAGCATGTCAAGTATACTACTGAATCAGGATGTTTTCACTTCCTGCCCCCATTACTTGGAATATGGTCCACTCATACAGCTCCACAGATCCCTCATTTATGTGCTCATTTATTTCCTGTCTTCCTTCCTTGAAGGTAAGCTCCATTAGAGCAGGAACTATATTCTGACCTGTTGGCTGCTCTCTCTCTAGCACTTAGAGCGGCACCTGCCTGAATGCTGACTAAAGGCCAGAAGGCATGAGGACAGAAGAACCTGGAATAAGAAAGAAGAGAAAAAAAATGTAAAAGGAGGAGGGAAACGAGAAGAAAAGGAAGACAAAGAGAAATGGATTAACGTAGTAGAAATTTGGCCCTTGGTTAGACAAGGGGTCTGGACAAATTTCTTCCCCATGAGGTCCAAACCAAGGTTCAACTATATAAGGCACTTATGGAGCAAGGGTTTGAATACTGGAACAGCTTTCAGTCAAGCCAGAGCTAGCCAGATACGCAAAGCCAGTTTCACTGGGGCTAGTCTCAGAGTGTAGGGATAAATACGGAAAGCATCTAAGAGATTTCACCTTAGCATTCTATTTAAAGGAGAGAGTTATTGAAATTCTACCTCAAAATGACAACCATAAAAAAATCATAACAATATTATTATTTATGGTACTGAGTACTGTACTGAAGATGGTGAGGTATTTCATCAGTTAATTTAGGACTGAAATACTGAGGTATTTCATCAATTAATTTTTGAGTCTTTACCGTGTGTGATAAATAAATAAGACAAATGTCTCTGGTCTCAAGAGCCTACTTTAAATCAGATGCTGTGATGTTTACCTATAATCCCAGTGGCTCTCGAGGCTAAGACAGGAGGATTGCAAGTTCAAAGCCAGTCTCAGCAATAGTGAGACACTAAGCAACTCAGTGAGACCCTGTCTCAAAATAAAATACAAAAGAGAGCTGCAGTTGGGGCTCAGTGGTCTAGTTCTCCTAAATTCAATCTCTGGTACCACCAGAAGAAAAAGACAAGAGAGAGAGACAGAGAGAGAGAGACAGAGAGAGAGAGAGAGAGAGAGAGAGAGAGAGAGAGAGAGAGAGATCCTACTTTAAGTGGGGGAAAAGTGATAGTAACATTAAATAGGTTAAGAAATTTTAGTTAATGGGTAAATACTATAAAAATAAGCCCTGAAATACGTGTGTGCCTGGATGGACAAGGGATACTGCCTTTGGATGGAGACATTTAAGCTGGCATATTAGGGCTCAAGTGGGATTGGGACACAAGAAAATGAAGTAGGGTGAATGTAATGTCTCTGAGATATGGATAACAGTGGTGTGTGTTCTGTGAGTAAAGACAAAAGATTGTGGCACAGGGGAAATAAGAAAAAAGAAGAGTGGGAGACAATGGACACAGCCTATTATGAAAGACCCCCAAGCCACGATGAGGAATTTCAATTTTACATTAAGTGAAATTAGAAAGTTCTTAGGGACCATAAGAATTATTTAATAAAAGTGAAGTGAATCTAAACAAGCTCAATCTTCTCAAAAGATCTTTGAATAAATAAGAGCAAAATGTATTGCTCTTTACTAAATTTCAATATGCACAGAGGAAAATTGAGAGAGGGAAAAGGAGAGAGGCACAGAGATAGGACTTACATACTTCATTTAAGATCACAGACTTGTTTGGGGTGGAGCCAAGATTCCTGCCCCAGGATGCCCAGTTCCAGACCCACTATTTCCCCTCCACTGTGGCATTTTGAAAAGGAGAAAATGTTTCCTTCCCCAAAGTTGTTCTTAGTAACTGAAAAAGGATGATGCCGAGGAGGATAAATATGGCCCCAAATGAGACCAGATAAATTTACAGCAGGAATTTTAAGGTCTAATTTTGAAGAAATTCTCATTTTTCACCTCAGCATCCATTTTCTCTTCACTGTTCCATTTTTCTACTTTACTATTATTTTCTTGGAAATTCTTTGTATTAGACTAAATTTAGCACCTTCAAGTAATGACCTAAAGGACATAGGCTTGAGTGCTTAAGGAGAAAGGCTAAATTATCCATGAAATTAAAAATTCCTTTTAGCCTTAGATATCATGTTGATCATTTAATACAAATGGGCCATAACAGAGCTCTTGATTGCCATTGTTTGAAAAAAAATAATTCACCCTCAGACTTTCCCCATCTCACAATCCAGTACCACCATTCTATCCTACTGATTATAATATGAATATGATCCCCAATTTCTGATACACACACCCCATACATCCAACTCCTAATAACATTCTGTTGACTCTACCTCTAAAATATATTCTGAATCTTCCTTATCTTTCTACCATGACTCCAATGTAAATCATTATCTTCCTATCCTTCTAGAATAAGCTTAACAGGTCACTATGATTTTTCTCTTGTCACATTATAATCGCTTCCTCTTTGAGCATCTTTATTGAATTTTTAGAAAGGAAAATCCATCCTGATACAAAAAGGAGAATTAGCCCCAATGCCACAAGCGTTGACCAAGATTCTGCATGTGTCTAATTTGCTACCATCCAACTGTACAAAGCAAGCATAAGTCCAAGCTGAAGAGCAGACTAGACCAGCTACTGAAGATACAAAATGAATTATGGATACCTGTACAGCAAAAATTTGTGGCCAAATTGCCATTTGTCGTAACCCTTAATTATGATCCAATCTCTTTATTTTGATTTACTTTAAGTGACCTTGCCACGGCTGCAATTTTCATTTTGTTTCATACCAGTTTTCAAGTAAGCTATCAGAGTGCAATTATCCTCCTCTTCCTTGGCTTCTTCTAACATGTCAAGTTTGTTTATACTTTAGGCTCCTTACACCAGCTCAAGACTTAACAAACCATCAAACCATTGCTGAGAGCCAAATCAAGCCTACTGCTTGATTGTGTAAACAGTGTTTTGTTGGAACATAGCAACAGCCATTCATTTTTGTTTCTTTGATGACTAATTCTGTGCTAAAACAGCAGAGATGAGTGGTCATGACAGAGCCTGTCTGGCCCACAAAGCGTGAAATATTCACTATCTGGTTCTATATAGAAAATGTTTGCCAACCCCTGAGATAGCTTGTCCTTCTACCCAGGATTCTTTTTTTTCCTTTATACATGTTTTCCCCTTCCTTTCATTTCAATTCCTTGCAAAATGTATTGCTCTTTAGAAATATTTTTGAACAGCCATATAAAACTATCCCAATAAAAATATCTCAATATCTAAATTTATATCTCAGGATAAAAATGATTGCCTGTCTTATTTTTGAGATTTTTAAACTTCATTGATTTGTATGTTATCTCTTCTTATTGGAATGTCTTTTCTCTAACAGAAGGAAATTTGTTATGTTTTGGATGTGAGGTGTCTCCTAAAAGCTCTGGTGTGAGACAATGCAAGAAGGTTCAGAGGAGAAATGTTTGGAATGTGAGAATCTTACTCTAATCAATGAATCAATCTCCTGATAGGGATTAACCCAGTGGCTAAAAAAGGTGGCAATTGGGGGCGTGACTTTGGGGTATATGTTTGTATATGACAAGTGGAAACCAGTTTGCTTTCTGATCATCATATGAGCTGGTTCCCTTTGCCACACTCTTCTGCTATGAAGTCCTGCCTCACCTTAAGTCACATGGAATGGAGCTCACTGCTATGCACTAAGAACTCTGAAACCACAAGCCCTCAAAGAAACTTTTCCTCCTCTACAATTGTTCTGGTTAGGCCCTTTAGTCACAGCAGCTAACAAGCTGACCAAAAGAAAGTTGCTTGGTTTTCATAATTTCTTACAATGCCAGATGTATAGGTGATCCTAGACAAATATTTATTGAATGAATGGACAAATAAATATTGTTTTAAAAAACCCACATATTTCAGAGGAAATATCTTACTCTAGTTTTACTTACTTCTCCAAGTTTGTATTAAAGAAGCAAAATAGTATGAAAAAACAAATATTCAGTTAAAAGAAAAATTAACTAAATGAAAGGGTTACATAAGAAACTGACTCAAAACAGGTCCCCAAATTCCAGCAATATAACACCATAATGAGGTTAGAAATACTCTTGATTGCAGTCTAAAATATTTTATTAGAGTCTATTTCAACCAGTCAAAATATGCTAAGGTAACAAGAATTGAGTCCAGTTTCAGTGGCCCCTCAACTAAATTAAATGGGGGAAGCCCTGTGATGTAGAGAATGAATCTGTATGTAGCTCAATAGCTGACCCAGGTGCTATAGATTCACAGACATTGATAAAATGTCAAAGTAACAGAAAAATCATGGTGGCTTTCTCATAGGTCCTGAGCTGTCATGGAGTTGAGTCATTTAATGGTTGCATTGCTATAAGCATTGACTTAAAAGTAATATGTCTATGCTAAGAATGGCAATCTATAAAATCAAGCCAGTGTTTCTCTCCAATAGTACTTTTTAAGAGTTCCGTCTCACTGTGAAGAAAATTACTCAAGCAGTAATGCATCCATTTATTCATCCACTCATCTGGGTAGTTGTTAAAAAGCAAAGAGATTTAAGAGACTACCCCACCCCAGATAGCTAGCTTATGGTTGAATCTCAGAATGTTAATTGACAGTTTGGCATGATACCCAGAGCCCTGTCTATTTTCCTCCACACCTGAAGGAAAACAAAATACCTTATATAGTCAGTATATAGTTAGTATATAATGTGTGCTAGAGATGGGAAATAAACTAAAACAAACTAAGGATCCTACCACTGTGATAAAGTTTCTAGATTTGTGGTTATGTGGCTCATGTCAAGAATTCTTCTTCAAAATGAAGGGCATGACACTGTAATTTATAAACTCATAATGAAAAGAAGAGGTAAAATGTTTGAAGTTTTGGGGGTAAATGTAAGAGCCACTGTACCACATTTTTGTGTGCTGAAGCACCAGTGAAACTAGAGAAGCAAGAGAAGAAGCAAGTTCAGACCCAGTACAATTCATTTAGGCTTTAGCACTAGGAGAATCACTTCTGATCAAAGTATTTCCAGCAAACATCGGTCCTTCTGTTAAGTCACAAGAAGGGGATCACAAGGATCATTCCCACTTCTGAAGATGAGTATACAGCACTAACTTGACCCACACAACATCTGACATGCTAATGAGTCCTGGATAAGACTTAATGTTTGACTTGGTGACACCAAGCAATTATTGAAACTATGCTGTCCATCACGAATAAAGTAATCTGATCTGTGTTCCAAACTTGTCCACTTTGCCATGACAATGACATTTCACTGGAGTAGAAATGATATGACATTGGGTTACAAAAGATACTGAAGGTACAAATCAGTTGCCTGAGTTGCCTTGGATTCCCACAACTCCTAAACCAGAAACTTTCTCTTTCTATCCATGCTTATGCAATCTGTGGGAGTTTGTTATAAATTAAGTAATCAAAGAAAAATTATCAATAAATTGAGTAATAAAAATGTTAGCTAGTAAAAATACAGAAGGTATTCTTGGACCACCTGAAAGTAGCCCTATACTCAATAAGAGCAATCATTGGTACAATTTATGCAGCAAGAAGAAACAATGAGAAGGAAGTTTCTACCCTAATACAGTGCAGTAACTGATATTCATCTAGATGATCAGTCAAAGTAAGTTTAAGACACAATAGAAATACTAGGAAGCTCTGGGGAAGATGTATGTGAATGTACGCCGTGCAATGAGTTTTGGTATGAGTCTTATTATGTCCTGTTCTAAATCCCCACAAAGCCATCTGAAAAGTCATCCACTGCAGAAATGCCAGTAAGGAGACCTCATTCTGTAGATGGTACAAGCTTACTTTCTTGTCGCCACACCCCACTCCATACTTACTCAATGGGGTCATAAATATTATATTGATAACAAAGGTGGAGAAGATCCATGCATTTCTTCTCCAAAAATGAATACTGCCATTTCTTACAGCCAACTTGTTGTGTGTGGCTGACTGATAATTCCTAATTACATCCTTGTCCTAAACCCTTCTAGCTGTGAATGTTACTGTATAAGGAAAAGAAAATTTGCAGATATGAGTAAAGATCTTGATATAGTGAGACTGTCCAGTACTGGCAATATAAACCACTTCTAGATCACAGAAGACTGAAAACCAAAAGGTTTTACCTGTTCTTGAAACTTTGGATCTTGTTACATTAAATGTCTTATTGCACAGGTAAAATATTTCCACAAGGAGATGAAATAATGGTTCTAGTGAAATGAAGGGTGAGCCTGTCCCCTGATCATTTTACATTCCTTAGATACATTCCTTAGATCTTTGAGGGTGTTTTATCCTGTTAGCATAAAGGAGTATGTTTGGCTCTGAGGGACATCTCTAAGGTGCCCTTTAATAGTTTTATCACAAGCAGTGAATCTTAATGGAAGATGAAAGTATAGAAATATTTGTGGAAGCAGTGATGGCTCAGTACTTTCCAGAAGGAAGTTTGGGTTTGATCAGCTGAATAATCACAACCATTGAATTAGCATATGGACAGAGAATGGAGAGTGGCAAAAGAAATAATTATTACCATCTAAGATCACAGGATCACTGCAGAAATAAGAATAGACTTGCAGATTCTTTGTCCTTGTTTTGTTATAAATGCATTGCAATTATCAATTATTTTCTCTTCTTTCTCCTCATGTAGGCAAGTTTTGTTTATTGTGTTTAATTTAAAACTACAATCCACAATTTAATCATAATTACATTTATAACTTCAACAAACTGTTACAGGTTATTTAGAGGAGATTGTGAATAATAAAGGAATGACAATCTCAAAAAAACAAACTCTATTTTTGGGAAAAGGCTGAACTCCTCTTCAAAGGAACAAGGTTCATTTCATCATATGAAGGAGGATATTGTTTGCTTTGGAAGTTCAATATGGTAGAAAGAATGTTTGAGTTGACTGGTAGATTGTACCATATAATTTGTTATCAACTAAGAATGATATGTCCGCTTACAATCATCTATTCATCTTAGAAAGAAGTTAACAATTATATTTTACAGTCTCCTGTCCAATAATATTGAAATCATGCCAACAAGGGTCACTTAAACAACATTTGGAAGATAGAGGAGGGAGTTGGCTACTCTGTGGTTGCCATTGAGGGAAGATGTGAGACACACGTGTGGTTTTCAGGCAAGCTCACATGAACCTCCTGACTCAGAGCTGTAAAAAACTGAGACTTGTAGGAGCAGTTTTTATGTAACTCCTTTGCTTTAGAGAAGCCTCTCTCTGCATGATGTTGTCAATTCTGTGATTCCATATAGCAGCGAGCTGAGGTCATACTCAAGAGTCTTTTTTGAAACCCTTGCACTTCTTGTTTTGATAATTTTATGACACTATCAGCAACTTCCTTCATCTTTGCTGACCTGACATTTTCATGGTTTAGAAAGATCTTTAATGCTCTACATTTCTATTTGGAGTAATGAAAGTGGCTCTCTTTTCCTGAATGATCTTGGATACTACCATGTAATGAAGACAAATAATTAAGCAAATAAATAGAATAATCTCATATAAAATCTCTCATAGAAACAGTATAAATGAAAACGGAGAAAAAAAGTATATCATGATTATGAAGTTTCTTAATGTAGTTAGAAATTGATTATATACCCAACAGACAGTGACTGAATGGATGAACAATTAATGAATGAACAAGTGATTGAGGCTGGATGGATAACTAGGAATGATCTAGACAGATAAGGATGGGAGACAAGAGGTTATAACAGATATTAGGAACTGGATCTTCAATACCCATTTGAAATGCTTTAAAACATATTTGGGAAACAGAGAACAGTAATTCTGATTCCTTAGCAACTTGGACTCTCTATGAGATTTAGGCAGAAGCCAGTCACATACGTTATGTGTCACTTTGCTACTTCATTGCCTGAGGGAGAAAATTCAGGTTTGGGACTTTCAGGTAGCTAGGTCGGATCAGATGAGAAACAGCTTCACTTCTGGACACTGAAGCTGTAGTATTGGCCTCTCATTCTGCAGCTCTCCTCCTGGAGCAGATGGAATGGTTCTCATGTACAGGTGTCTGAAGAAGTTTGAAGAATGTTGCTGAAAGATCAACCTTGAATCTATTTATTTAATCTTCCTAATAATTTTTTATAATCTATAACTTTTCATAAATTTGCTATTTCTAAATACAAATTCTTACCAACTCCCAAGTCTCCAAGCTGAGGCACTAAATTGGAAAAGCACACTATGGAGCCTGATGTAGAGGAGGAGTTAAGTATTTATCTATTGTTGAAGTGTAGATGGTACAGGAGGCAATAAGGCTGAGAGATTCAGGTACCACAGCACTGAAATTCCTATCACTGGATATTTTTCCATGATGTTTTATGTTTCTAAAATATATTGGTGTCTTTTGCTTACTCTAGTCAAGTTTATATTAAATACAAAATACATATGGACTACTTCCACTTATTATGGAAAAAGGAGAAAAATGCAAGTTAATATTAAATAATAGGCAATGACTAACTACAAAGATTTTTCTTTTCTTTTCCTTTTTAACCAAAGATTTGGATACTGAACCATTTCATTGGAACTAAATGAAAATCTCAGATCTGTAATCAGTTTCAACCTATCATACTTTAATTAATTTCTTCACCATGCCTATTAATTTGTAAGATCTCTGTAATAAAGGACAATTAACAAGTTTTCCTGGTGTTCACACATTATCCTACTTTGCTACCTCAAGATTTAGAACAGTGGTTGGACTACAGTAAACCCTTAATATTGGTTTGTGAGTTAATGAAAGGACTTCTCCAACTATTTGATTCAAGGGAGTCCGTTCTTGTTTTAAATTTCTGGAAAAATTATTTTCAGTGTGTTTGTCAGAGCATGTAGTATTGCTATGCCATCTTACACAGTCCCCAGATATAAGACAGTGCTTTGCTTAAAGAAAAAACTCAATGCATTTGACCAAATTAGAAGGGTAGCTCAGAGATGAAGTCTCTTGGTCAAGTGGAAAGTAAGTATAAGAGATGCTATAGTGACATTAGTGTAAATAAATATTGTTTATGGTCCTCCAAAACTGTAAGACATAACTTGTGAAAAACTACATTCTTTATGAAACCTGAATTTCAGCCATGTCAAATGCATTATGTTTGTCAATATTTATCTATCATCTATCTATCTATCTCTATCCATCTATCCATCCATCCATCCATCCATCTTTCTGTTTTTCCATGTACCTCATGGCAGGGACTATTAAAGGAACTCTGTATGTGTCATAAAATACTACTCAGTGTTTTATTAAAACATCTCTTCCTGGATGACTCAGCTAATTTAATTACCCAGAACCCATCACCCTTGATTGAACTGATTAATTTAAATTTCAGGAACTGCTGAGAACCTCTCTACTACTACACTAAAAAGCTGAGTCACAGTCCAGTCAGGTGATCTCTCTTGTAAATCTTAAATGAAATTATTTGACTCATATTATTTTAGTTTTCCTACTAAAATTCTAGCATTATAAATAGCATGGGTGCTAAAGAATATTCTCTTGATGACTATGTATTGGAATATGTTCCTTCCTCTATTTTAATAATCTTTTATCTTCAGCAGTCAGAAATATTAAGGTAATACAATTCCTGCTGAAAACAAATTGAACCTAACTCTAAAGATTGAGGCACCTGTTCACAATTTATATTTATTAAAGGCTTAAAAGAGAACATTATGATCAACCTATTTCATTTTCTCTGACCCTTCTTATGAGTCAAACTCTTTATATTACAAAGAATGGTGACATTAAAGAGAATAATTTAGGAGGAGTATATACAGGGCATAGGTTTGAGGCTTCAGGAATGACTCAATTCAAGGGAAATAGAAACCACTGCCTGGGCAATGACCCACTTACCATTATGTGGAATAATCAATGGAAATTCAGCCAAGATATTTATTACATTTTTCTTATTATCAAAGATCACATAAAGAAGCTATATGATACTTTACTAATCTCTAAATTATGAGCTTGGGCAGCTGAGACAGGAGAATCAAGAGTTCAAAGCCAGCCTCAGCAATGGCAAGGTGCTAAGCAACTCAGTAACACCCTGTCTCTAAATAAAATACAAAAAAGGGCTGGGTATGTGGGTCAGTGGTTGAGTGGCCCTGAGTTCAATACATAGTACAAAAAAAAAAAAAAGAAGAAGATTAAAAGTCATTTTAAATCCCCTCATTTCCAAGAGGTGATTGGCCCACCCACATTTTTTAAATTTGAATCAGTACCAGGGACTATGAGACATATACAGTGTGTTGTGGTACTTACATGCCAGGAATTTAGACTTCCTTCTAAATTGATCAGTTCACTGACCCCCCAAAATAAATACATCCTGACAAGCTGTGGAGAGTCATCTAAGTGATGATCCCACTGGAAATTCATAAACCAGGGATTTAAGAGTGATATTTTCATGAGTGTCCTCATTCTTCTTCTCCCCTGAAGAACTGAAATTTCAATAATTCCATACCTACTCCACTCATCCAATTTCTCATGCCCTGTACCTCTCAGCTAAGTACTTTTATAGAAAGAATGGAAAGCTATCAAAGCAGAACACTTCTCTTTCTCAACAACAAATTCACAAAGCTATTTTTCTATTCCAATAATGTTCTAGTATTCTCTCTCCCTCTATTACTCTTAAGGTACTATTGCTTTCCTTTCTAACACATTACTTTCATCTATTCTTTGGATTTGAGGATTGATCAATCTATCTACCAAACATTGCCCCTACATAATTTATCTATTTGTATACTTATTTCGAAGAAATAAACTCCTTAAGTTAATTCATTAGCTTTTTAACTCTTCGCTTGTGTTTTGTCTGCATTTAAATGCATTTATTTATTTATTTATTTATTTATTGCAAAATTCCGTTACTCCTCTTTATAGCCAGTCATGCTCTCAGGATTGTATTCAGATTTGTAGGATTATATATAATATAATGATATATTATATATAATATAGTTATATATAACATAATTTATATAATATAATTATATATTATGTATATATAATATACACACACACATGGGTGGTTTATCAGATTAAAAATTTCTGTGTTTTGAAGTTAAATCCAAATGCTGATAATACAGAGACATCAATGCAGATCTTTGATGTTCTTTAGGATCTGTCTCCTTCCAGTTCATTGCAGTGACATTAACAGGGTGTGGTCCTCCAGAGCTTGAGCAAAAATAGCAGCCTGCATTTCCATCCAGGCAACAGGAAATATGATAGGACAAAGGAGGAGGTTATTATTTGGCAGGACTCTTTTAGGAACACATTCTGTGCTCTATCACCCAACATTTCCTCAAGGGCTAGATATTAATCTTAAGGCCAATCTAAGATGAAAAAAGAAGATGTGTTCGACGTACTCATGAAATTTTCCCAATTTGCAATGTTTAGTTTCTATGGAAGAGGATATGTGGAGGTAGCACTGAGAGCTCTACCACACTTCTGTAAGATATGTTTGACCTCTCACTACAGGTTACTCCATTCTCTTTTATCGGGCAACCATCCCACTTATTTGTTGAAACTGTTCTTGCAGAGGTCACCATTGATCTTTTGTTACCATCCCTGTTCAGCCTTTAATTGTCCAACTAGTCTTCTCAGTAGCACATGAGACAGTGAGTGATCAGCTCCTTCCTGGGAGAACATCTCTTGTGACTTGTGGGACATGAAATTCCTCTGATAGGCATACATTTGTTTTTTTACCTCACTCTACCATACTGGTTCTGCTTTTTTTTTTTTTTGTTTTGTTTTGTTTTGTTTTGTTTGCAAACAGTTTATATTGGATTTGCCTCAGAGGTACATTCTGTGCCTTCACTTCACTCTATGTCTCAAAGTTATCTCATTCATTTATATGGTAGTATTAATTATATATATTTATACATATATGTATATATATGTGTATATATATATATATATATATACACACACACACACATAACACACATATACACTTATATACATATAAATCAAAATTCCCACACTTATTTCTCCTTAACTTCAAAACCATATCCTGTCTCCATGACATTGCAAATGAATCATCTCAGAGGTACTTCAAACCAAAGAATTTCTAAGAATATCCTGTACTGACTACAATAAAGTCTATGTGAATTAAAATCGCCAATTATGATTTTCTATAATATTCTGTTCTTCCTTTAATAAATTATCATAATTATGTATTCATGTATACATTTACTTTTTTGATATTTATCTTCTTCTCCTCAGCTCTCTGTCTATAAGGTAGGGGGACTGATTCTTCCTCACCAAAATATCCAAAATTCAAAGCACAAGGCCCTGCATATGGTAGTAGTAAGTATTTGCTGAATTATGAAATTAGTTAACTGGTGATAGAGCAAATTTCATGAGGAGCATCCATGAAAAGTACACAGTGAAAATGTGTCAGAGGAACTAGTTAAAGTTCAAACACAGGAAATTATGCCAGAGGGGAAGGAGCAAGAGCACACAGCAGGACAGGAAAACACCATCATAAAAGAAAAATAAATAACCTCAGGAGAATGAAATGTGTCCAATAAAATAACACAGGAGACACAGATTGTGCAGAGGGACTTTTATAAAGATTCCAAGCTGGGCAACACAGTTCTTACACACAGATATGATGTTAAAAACAGAGTATGAATGCTTCATACCACTTTTGTGAGAACAGAGGAGCAAATAGATGAGGGTGGAGAACTGCTCACTCAAATCCTTGCAGTAGGACAAAGGCCTTGGGTGGACGCTGATATAGCATGCATCAGCGAGTTGCTGTGGGATTCATTTCACCTGTTAATAATCTGAGATCAAAGTCCTCCCACTCAATTTTTTCATGCTCCTAAAAACCATGAAAATGACTTCTTGTTTTAATTCTCTGTATAGTAATAATAGCTAATATTCACTCACAACTCACTTTCTTCTAGGGCTCTTCTAATGCTTTATTCATATCAATTGTTTTGAACCCCATAATAATTTTTTGAGGAAAATAGTATTGTATTCCATGTCTTACAGCTGAGAACTGACACACAAAGAATTGAAATAATCTCCTCTGGGCCACAAGAACAGTCAAAGAAACTGAATGTGAACAGCCCTGATTTTAATAACCAACTTCTTAATTACTAATTTATGCTGCTTTTTACTTGATATATTTTGAATTAAAAATATTTTTAAAAAATATACAGATATTTGAGAGAAATCCAGATAAGTTTACTAGGCAACTAATAAACTTGTCAAGCACAGGTTGTTCCCCTGAGCACTTACAGAAGGTGCACGATGAAGCATCATCTTCACTCCTCAAGTCTTCTTTGCAATAGGAAATCAACAAACCATCATTCAAATGAGGCTCAGTGCTTGAACAACATCACAGCTAACCAATAATTAGCATCAGCCCAATTGACAAGCCAGAATTTTTTAATCTTCCTAGCAAAATAAAATTTATCAACATGAAACAAGGAGAAAACAAGAGAGCATACCATAAATGTACCTCAGGGCATGAAAGATTAGCACTAAAAAAATAAAAGATAAAACTCCAACACAAAAGAAGTCTGCAAAGGAAGTGAGAATTTGAGTCAGTTTTATATATGAGATCGATTTAGACAGGTCAAGAGAAACATTAGAGTGAAGAGGAATATGTGAATTTAGTAGTGACTTTGGGGAGGAATAGATGAATGCAATAGTGACGTGTTCTGTGGATTGAAATAGTCCAAAAAGAAAGAGCTTAGGAAGAAGGGCATGGTTGAGAGGCAATTCTAACCATCAGAAAATCTATAGTAGCTTTTATTAACTATTATATTTTATTTATATGCCATCAATAACAAGTTCTTCTTACATTTGGAGATTTTTTTTAAAACAAGTATTCACAAAAACTTCAATAATTTTTACTGTTTCCAGTGATAATTAGCCTGACCATATGCCGAGCCTATTGTTCTTTCAGTTAAACTGCCTTTAGTGGAAAGGGATTGTCAGCAGGATCCAAAGACAAGCCACAGCTGGGCGGGTGACTATGACCATTGTCTTAGCATATTCAGAGAGCTTTCCTCCCTTACCCACCCCTGCCATTTCACAGTATCTGTGAGGAGGAGACTTGGACACATGGGATTTAGGATCAATTGGTGTTCAAATGTTCAAAAATCAACCATCATTTCTCTGACGATCTGTGAAGTTTATTTAAATCCCTATGTACTCTTTAATAATTTAAATATCTAAAAGTGTGTCATTTAATTATATTTTGTGTGAGAACTACAAAACTGATGTAACTTGATGTATCTGTCTCCCCTATTAGACAGTGTTTCATGAAGCCAGAGCCTGGTCATTATTATAGTATCACTATATACTCAAAATATCAAAGGCCATCAATGAATATTTATTGAATTCAAAGTGAACCCAATTAAAGCAAGGCAAGAAAGATCTTAAAACCCTCAACATATTGCCCTTTTCAAAACTCAGGGGAAAATATATAAAAATGAAAGGGATTTCAAATGAAAGAAAGATAAATTTGGTATTATAGATATCAAGATGACATAAAAGAAGTATCAAAATATAGAAAGAGCTCAGAAGAAGGTGTGATTTAAATTTCTCATTTCACAGGAATCAAAAACTCAGAAAGGAAAGCCACTTTCCCAGGAAATACACAAATTTGTGTTTCAGAGCAGAGGTTACAAATCACGGTTTCCATGATCTTCTGTTTGCTTAGCATGTTATCATACGCTGTACTTTGAGTTTCATGTAAATTTGGCTTAATTGACAATCATTGAGATGAATATGAGTCACATATTCTGTCCACTTTACTTGGAGATACTGAGTCAGTGGGTTTTGTATTTTTTCCTAGTTGCACCCGACATTGGATTGTGTGTATGCAGAAAGAATTTTATTTATAGATCACCTCAATACTCCTCTTGGGTTCCCTGTTCAAATAAATTTGACCCAGGTATAGAAATTATGTTTCTTTGATTTCTCTATTCCTTTTTCTTCTTTACCTACTTATGTCCTCCTTTCCCCGTTGACTATTTACTCTTTGGTTGTGTAAATAATTTTTATATCTTTTTCTTTTTTTAAGTGAAATATTTCATTCTTGTATCTTCTATCCCCAAAGTACTAGCTAGACAATTTTTTAAAAATTACTTTTATTTGTAGATGTACACATACTTTTATTTTATATATTCATTTTTATGTGGTGCTCAGGATCAAACCCAGCGCCTCAGATGTGCTAGGCAAGCACACTGCCACTGAGCCACAGACCTAGCCCAAGTTAGAAAATTTTTGAAAAATAAATTTCTCTATTTATTCTCTACAAGCAGTCATTATTCAAGCTTATAAATAATATGTTCACCTAATCTCATTTTCTTAGCATTGCCAAAAATAGATTTCTCATACATAGCTCATACAATTTTAAAATGCAAATGTTTCTTTTCTTATCAAAATAAGATACAAACTAAAAACGACAGTTTCAAAACTGGAGCCCCCCACCGTGGTTACTGGAAAAGTCTCTCTTCTTGCTATTGGGATATTTTTTTGGTACCAAGGATTGTACAGAGAGAGAGTATAGATATAGATATAACTATAAATATATTGACAAGTGTCGGGGGCCATTCTGACACGTGATTGGGTGACTCCCGTTAAGGGCCTGAGGCACTCTGGCTGTGTCGAAGCTTTCCCGACCCTTTCCTGATGAGAGAGCCCATCCGTGTGGGGGTGTGCCTGACCACTGACCCCGGAGACCCAATCACTGACCCTGACCTTGGAGTGCAGCCCCCCCTCAACCTTCATTGGATGGAATTCTCCCCTGAATCTCTTGTTCCCCAAATAAAAGGCTACTCCCAGGCGTGTTCACTCTCTCTCTCTCCTGCTAGCCCTGAGTAATCCTCGCTGCCCTGCTGGGCGGCTAGAGGCGGGAACCAGAGAAGTGAGCCGTCTCAGACCTAGCAATATAAATAAGGTACTGTCTGTGTGTTTTATTTCGATCTCTTCTAACTAACTTTATGCCTAGAACCTCATTAATGAAACCACTGCGCAGGCCGCGTGGTAGAGACAAGGTCTCACTAAGTTGCGAACTGGCTTGCTAAAGTTGCTGAGGCTGGTTTTGAACCCTTTATTCTCCTGCCTCAGCCTTTAGAGCTGCTGGGATTACAGGCCTGTGCCACCACTCCACACTCCTCCTGCAATAAGAATGATTCAAACTGTGTCCTCATAGATACTCAAAGCCATTTATCAAGTTCCTTATTATTTCTATGTATTTGCCATGATTTTTAAAATTTACGCTTGATTTTTAAAGATATATGAATACAAAATCCAAATGCTATACAGTCCTTCATCCCTGTTTATCACATCACACAGTTTAAGTGGCATATTTCATAAAAGATGATGTGGCTGGGACCAGGAATCCAACCTGTAGCTGGTGATGTCTACCTCCCCTAATCCAAGAGGTAACTACTGTTTTAGAAACAATGTTAAAGGCAGGTAATGTATGTAAAATACACTGATATCACTGAAAATGTTCTACTTGGTGATTTCAAAAGATGCAAGAAATCTCCACTCCACTCAAGTTACAGAATATTTTCTTCCTTTTTGTTTTGTTTTTGTTTTTGTTTTTCAAAGCTCTCAAAACTCCTCCGATGACCCTCAGTCCCTCCCATAATCCCCCAGTCCCCAGGAACTATGAGTCCACTTTATGTCATCATGAAGTTGCCTTTACTGGAATGTCCCATAAGTGGAGTCCCAGAATGTGGAGAATTTTGAGTGCAGCATAGTTCTGTCAGCCTTTTTCGTCAGACTCATTACATTTATAAGCGTATCTGTCTTTGATCTTTGGGAGAACTGATGGTATTCCATTCAACTGGTATTCCACAGCTTGTTTATACACTCACCTGTTGGTGGAAATTGTCTTGTTTCATTTTGGGGACATAATTAGTGGAGCTTCTAGGGACATTCAAGTACAAGTCTTTGTGGGACAGACATTTCACTTTCAATTTCTCTTAGTAAATACCAAGAAGGACCATTTACCTTTTCCTCTAGATATGTATAAGGATTCCATTTGCTGTAAATCCTTCCTAACCTCAGTATTGCTTTTTTTGTTTCCTCTTTAAATCTAAGGCCTTTAATCAGTTTGTGGTGGTAACTATTTTGGCTTTAATTACACTTCCCTGATTTCTAAAGATGACAGACAGCCTCTTTAAATGTACTTTGGGATCATTTATATGCTTTCAACTATATATAGTTGAGTTACATATCCTGGAAAAATCCATTGTCAGATACACGTCAAGTATTTTCTCACATATTCTGGTTTGTTTGTTTAACATAATCTTTCAAAGGGTAACTGTTTTAAATTTAGATTAACCCCAGTTATTTTGTTCATGGTATGAACAAAATATGCTTTTATTCATTTATTTATTTTTAATCTAAGAATTCATGAACATTCGTAATAGCACAGATTTTTTTTTCTAAATTCTCTTCTAAAAGTTTCAGACTTTTAGTTATTACATTGAGGCCTCTAAGTTACTTAGCTTTTGTGAAGTAAAGGCTAAAGTTCATTTTCTCTCTGTTCATTTATAAAATTGTTTCAACATCATTTCTTAGACATTCATTTTCTCACTGACTTGCCTTGGAAACTTGTCAAAAATCAAGTGACTCTGTGTGTATTTCTTATGCTGGTCTGTGGATCTGTGTGTTTATTCTTAAATCTATACTCTCTGGATTACTTTGATTTTAGAATTTTATATTAAATATTGATATCAGGTAGTATCTATCCTTTCACATTGCTCACTTCTTTAGAAATTACTTGAAATATTCCATATCTTTCATTGCTCTGTAAAATTTAAAATCAGCTTATCAATGATTAAAAAATGGCTACAATTTCAACTGGAATTGCATTAAGTCTGTAATTAAATTTGAAGATAATTGACATCTTAATGATACTGAGCTCTCCAATCCATGAACAAAGTATATCTCTGTGTTGATTTAGGTCTTCACCACCTCTCAGTAGAATTTTCAATGTACATTTACTGCACATGTATTTAAAAATTTACCTCTAAGTGTTTCATACTTTCAATGTCATTTATTTTAAATCATAATTTTTGTGTTTTTTTCTTATTATTTCATTAGTATATGGAAATTTCATTGATTTTGAATATTAATTGTATACCCTGCATTATTGCTAAATAATAAAAATATTTTTTTATTATTTTCTACATTTTATAGGATGCTTAATGTATTCATGTATATCACCTATGAATAAAAAGGGTGACAACTTTCATCTAAATCTGTGTGGCTGTAATATATTTTCCTTACTGCAAATGCTGGACTCTTCATAACAATGTTGAATAAAAGAAGAGAAAGGATATTCTTTCCTTCTCCTTAAATGTAAGGTGAACTCTATCTTCAGTCTTTCACTATTATAGATATCATTTATCAGGCTGAGGAATTTTTCTTCTTGTTTTGTTTACTACATTTTTTTTTGGTACCATTAATTGAACTCAGGGGCACTTAACAACTGAGAGCCACATCCCCAGTCCTATTTTCCGTATTTTTATTTAGAGACAGGGTCTCACTGAATTTTGGAGAGCCTCCCTTTTGCTGAGGCTGACTTTGAACTCAGAATCTCCCTGCCTCAGCCTCCAGAGCTTCTGGGATTATAGCCCTGTGCCACCATGTCTGGCTTATTTTCTACAATATTTTATCATAAATGTGTGTTGTCAAATATTTTTCTCCACTTGATGGAATGCTTACTTTTCCTATATATTAATTTTACATCATTTATTAGTTGATTTTCAGATATTAAACTAACTTGAATTCCTAGGATAAGTCCCATTTGGTCATTTATATAATTGGATTCAATTTGATCATATTTTGTTTAAGAATTATGTGTCTGTGTTCATGAGGAATATTAGCATATAGTATTATTTTCTAAAAATGCCTTAATGTACTCCTGAACTCCTGATAATAGAAGGACCTTGACTCAAAAAAATTGAGCGGGAAGTACTTTGTCTCTATGACTGTTTTTTTTTTTTTTTTTTTTTTTTTCTGTGTGTGTGGGATTGATCTTATTTCTCTTGTAAATTTTCAATAGAATTTTCCCATGAAAGATTTGGACTTAGAGTTCCCTGAGCTAAGGTTTTGAACCTTTAATTTATTTAATATAAAGAGCTATAGTAGAATAATGGCCTCAAAGATGTCCCAGTTCTAATTTCTGAATACTGTGAATATGTAGGACTATGATAGCAGTTAAAAGTCAGTTATCTTGGATTATATGGGTAGGTGGAATATGTTCAAACATGTCCTTAAATGAAAAGGCATACATGCTAGTGAGAATGATGCAATTTAAGAAAAACTCAATGTTAGTTAGCTTTTCCTTGTTGTGATCAAATAACTGACAAACACACACACAAAATTCTACTATAAAAAAAAAAAATTTATTTTCTGCTCATGGATTCAGATGTTCAGTCCATGGTCAGCCAACTCCATTCCTCTTGACCTAAGGTGAGACAGACATCATGGTGGAAGGGCATGGTGGACCAGTGCTGCTCCAATTATGATGGCTAGGAAGCAGAGAGAGGGGTGAAGTGGCTAAAGGAAAGAAGATCCCTTCTAGGGCATTCCCCCAGGGACATATCTCCTACTGCTATGCACACCTCCCTCCAGTTATCTCAGTTCATTCAAACTAAGATGGACTGATTAACTTACAGCTTTCATAATCTAAATGTTTCACTTCTCAATGTTCCTGCATTGACACAGGAGTTTGGAGGAACACCGCATAGCCAAATGATAACAGTACCCAACTGATCATACTCCCTTTAAAGACCGATGAAGGATCCACAAGCCAAGGAATACAGGCATCTACTAGAAAATTTAAAAAGACAAGGAAAAGCTTCATTACAGCTTTTAGAAGACAGGTTACATTGGTGGCACCTTGATTTTAGCCCAAAGAGACCCATTTTGGACATCTGATATAAAGAGCTTTAGAGGATGTTTCTCTTTTAAGTCAGTAAGTTTGTGATAGTTGTTATACCAAAATTAGAAATGTAAGAGTTCATTGTATTTTCTTTTTTTAAAAAAACATATACTTTAGTTGTAGGTGGACACAATACCTCTATATTACTTGTGTTTATTTTTATGTGGTGCTGGGGATCGAACCCAGTGCCTCACACATGCTAGGCAAGTGCTCTACCACTGAGGCACAACATTGTATTTTGTATTACTTCCTGTGTGCATTTTGGCAGTGGTGTCTGTCCAGTAATTATTCATTTTATTTACATTGTCTAATGTATTATGAAAAATGTTAGTAGCACTTATTAACTTGTGATTATTACAGGGTATATACTGATTTGCTTTTTTTCATTTCTGTTATTAGCTACTTGAATTTGTTTTCTTTATCATGAATTGTATAACTAGAATTTTATATAAGCTTTTTAAGTTTTTCAAAAAATGACTATTTTATTGAGCTTGATTGTATTTTTCTGTATTATTTTTCTCTGCTCTTGAAATCTTATTTTCTTTCTTTTATTTCAGTTTAATTTGCCTTTCCTCTTTCTAGGTTATGAAAATAAAGCTTTGCATTTTTGACTTAGATTATATTTCTTTCCAATCTAAGACTTGAAAGCCATTGTTTTCCTACAAGGTGCTGTTTTACCTGAATACCACTAATTTTTATGCATCATTGTTTCATTTTCATTTTTAAAAAATAGTGGCTAATAGTCCATAGGTTGTTTAGAAATTAGCTAGTTAACTTCTACACACTTGGTTCCTTTCATGATATTTTATGTTTTATAATCTAATTTCATTATAGAAAACATACCTTAACATTTAATTCTTGAATCTTTTCATCTACTGAAACTTGTTTTATAGCTCACAGAATGGTATATTCTGGAACTTTCTATATGAGTCTGAAAAATAAATGCTTTTTCACCTGTTGTTAGATGTTATATTCTGTAATGAAAATAGGTTTACAGGAGTTGGTCATGTCTGTCATGTCTTATAACTTTACGGATTCTTTGTCTAGTTAATCTACTTAAATGTGAGGGGTTCATTCTCCAACAATAATTGTGGATTTTATATATGTCTACTGAATTCTGGCAGCTTTTGTTTTATTACTTTTTAAAATATATATATATATTTTAAATTATAAAAATTTAAATTATAATTTATAATATATATATTTTAAATTAATAATATATATTAATTATAGATGGACACAATACCTTTATTTTGTTTATTTTAGTGTGGTGCTGAGGATCGAACTCAGTGCCTCACACGTGCAAGGTAAGCATTCTACCACTGAGCCCCAGCAACAGCCTCATTGTTTCATTACTTTTGATGTGTGTGTGTGTGTGTGTAAATAATCATTATTCTCTCAGAATATACTGATCTTTATATCACTATCACATGTTCTTCTTTTTTTCCTACAGTGCTCCTTGTTTTGAAGTTGATTTTGACTAATATGAACATAGTCAACCTACATTTTTAAGCTCACTTTTGTTTGTGTGGTATATGTTTTCCATCCATTTACTTTATTCTTCTTTATTTAGTGTCTAATGAGCATCTGTATACATAACATACTTTTCTCCTGCTTTTTTAACCCAGCTAATGAAATCTTATGATATATGAATTTTTAAAAAATATTTTCTAAGTTGCTATAATTAAATTTTTCTTATCCTATTTTATTTTTTATGTATTCTACCTTTTGCAGCCTTTTTTTGGGTTAATCAAACATTTTTGTTGCTCCATTATATTTCTGGTTATACTAATGCAGTCATGCTCACTTAACAATGGGTTGTGTTCTGAAGAGTGCATCGTTGCATGGTTTTGTCACTGTAGGGTGCAACACAAACTTACTACACTCTATTAGTGTTTTATAGTCTCTTGCACATTGAAGCTCTGTGGCACTGCCAATTGCTCCTGGTTTACAAACTTGTACAGCATATTAATATACTAACAGCTCCAGTTAATTATAACCCAGTGGTAAGCATTTGGGTATTGAAACATAGGAAAGGCATAGTAAATATACAGAATAAAAAAAATATACAATTGCATCAGGCATATAAAATGAATGGTGCTTACAAAACTGAAAGTTACTCTGGATAAGTCAGATAGTAAATGCAAAGGCCAAGGACATTATTGAACATCACTGCAATAAATACATTTAGGCTCCACTAAATTTATTATTTTTATTTCTTCTTCAATAATAAATTAACCATCGCTTACTGAAACTTTTTGCTTTATGTGTATTGCCATTTTCTAACAGTTTGACTCTTGTAATAGCACTTGACTTAAAATCAAAACATACTTTAGAGTAATATAAAATCATTTTTCTCTTTTTGTATAAGATTGCATTGTATTTTAAATATATATTTTATCAAATTATCTACTTTTAACTATTTTTATTGAAACTATAACATAAACACATATTAACCTAGGCCTACGTAGGGTTCTAATCATCAGTGCCACCAGCTTCTACCTCCACCTGTTATCTCACTGAAAGGTCTTCTGGGGCACTAATACATTATGGAGCTGGCGCCTTCTATGGTGGGAATGCCTCCTTCTGAAACATAGCCTAGAGAACCTGACCGAAGCTCAATTAAATTGTCTTTATTATCCTCTCTAGCAATCTTTGCAGCTCTTTTGAAGAGATGTTACTCTTCATTAATACTATTACTATCTAAGCCTGAACATTGTTATGCACATATTACTATAATGATATCTTCATGAATTATAATATGCAGCCTTAACCTATCCCAGCTAAGGGCTTAAATTAGGTAAGAACTTTATGAATGTGTGTGTATGTGTGTATGTGTGTGTGTGTGTGTGTGTGTGTATAATTGTTTAGTTTCTTGAAGTCTAAAATAAATTTGACTTTAAAGAATTATATTCAAAAATATGATATTAAATAAAATCAAATTTTCTTATATGTAATATAGAATAAATATCATAAGCCAACAATGATAAATTAAAAACCTCAGAGAAACCACCATACATGACTCTTCTACTTGAGAAACTGATATAGATATTCAAAAAGTAGAAACTGAAATTGATTCAGAATCCACATCCCAACAAAAATCATGCTCAGAAACCCTGCATTTTACTAAGGAATTCTGTCCAATAGGCAAAGCAGTACATCACAGAGTTCAGAATCAGCATTCCATTGAGGCAATTATAATCTGCAACTAAGTAGGACTTTCTAAAGAATGCACAATGGATGGTTGTGAGTAAATTCTTGACAATATTTGAATAAAATACAACTGTTAAATGTATTTCTTTTTAGAATAATAAGAAGAGAACAAACTGACATCAATTAAGTGCCATTTCCTAGTCAGGGATTCAGACACAGATATTTGAATTATTTTATTCTTGCATGACTTATTATGTTCCTCTACAAACATAATTGTACATTTGTATAATTCATAAACTTCAATTAAATTGCCTTTATTATCTTCTCTAGCAATCCTTGAAAAAAAGTAAAGCATACTCTTTTAACTTTCAGTAACTCAGAACATGCCCACTTGTATTAACCTGATTAAAAATTTAAATTCATTTTCAACTACAAAGATCTTTCTGACCTTTTTTCCACCTCCATAATCACTCATTTGCTTTTGAGTCTACTTGCTGAGGGTTGTATGAAACTTACTATGTGAGCCTTCCGTTGGCCAAAAAGCAAATTGTTTTTTTTTTCCTGCTAATACAGTCATTAAGGGGTTCTCAGGGGTTACTTTTCAGGACTTCTGGGGAACTTCTTTTATCCCCCAGTCTTTTCCTTCTATCAGTTGTACCATCTGCTACATGGGTTAGGGTGTCCCTAACATAAATATGGCTTCCTTTGGAATTTGAGAGGACATTCCCCTCTCCAATGACACTCCTCTTTACAGAAGATAATGCTTGGTTGTCTTTAAGTCTCTGGGTTCCTCATGAACCTCATGACCAGAAGAGCAGGTGACTCACCATGTTTGTGGTCCTGTTTTAGGGGTGCCCAGGTGTCCCCTGTTCCTGACCGACCTCAGAGGGAGAGTATCAAAATATTTTCTGTCCTTTTACCTTCCTTGGCTTTGGCCTCCAATATGCCAGTTCCCCTTGTTTGTTCAAAGTCCATTGTTAAGCTCCACCCTACCTTTCCTGTAGGTGATGGCTAATGGCCAGTTCTTTAGAGTGATCTTTTTCTAGTATCAAAAAAAAAAAATCTGATCCACTTTATTAGATCTAGGTCTGTATTTGTCAGAGAGCTGTATCTAAGAACACTTGTTAATGTCTTTTCCTGACTCTGGTTATAAATGATTCAGAGAAGAGCACAAACTGCAAATGACAAAGACTTAGAATAGCCATAGTTGGAATTTTGACAAGAATTTAGCAATGACTTGTAAATTTAGTTATTTTCCAGTGTACGTACCATTTCAGAAAAACAATTCTAACTGACAGCACTATGCCAGGACCATCAGAATTTGATAGATTAAAATATGTAAGTAATTTTTCTTAATTATTTCCAGCTTGCTCACACTGTTTTTTTGTTTTTCATAAGATTTGACCTTTATAAACCTTCTGTGACTTGTTTATAGACTTTCTGCAAGTTGCTTCAATCTATTAGTCTTATCTTTCTTTTTAACAATCCTGGGGATGTGGCTCAAGCGGTAGTGCGCTCACCTAGCGCGCTCACCTGCGGCCTGGGTTCGATCCTCAGCACCACATACAAACAAAGACGTTGTGTCCACCGAGAACTAAAAAATAAATATTAAAATTCTCTCTCTCTCTCTCCCTCTCTCACTCTCTCTTTAAAAAAAAATCCAGTTATAAGACTATAATCTTCCCATACAAAATCCTTCTTTATATATCAGTGTTCTCCATCATTTTTAACAATTTCAATCAAATATATAAACCTGTGTGTATGTGCATATATATATATATATATATATATATATATATGCAAACATATATAAAACTATATATATGTTCTAGTTTTATAACATTTTTAAAAAATTACTTGTTTATTCTTCCTGTTTTCTTCCTTAAATTTACATTTGCTAACAATCCTATGAGATTTTAAAATTACTTTTCCCATAAGCTAAAATATGATTTCTATCAGTTTGTTTATTACAACAGTTTTTCTTTTTTGTAATTTTTACACATAACTCATGCTATTTAGAATTTTAACAGACATAATAGACACAAATATATTGTCATTTTATAGATTTTAAGAAGCCCAGAGTATCTGAACTTATATTTAGCAATTAATATTACAGTATTTTGCTTATTTATAAATGACTTAACTGTTTCTTATACATTAATAACCATTTATTCCACATATATTAGCCCAATTTATATCATTCTTAATAACTAAATTTTGGGGTCTTCAATAAGGCTAGTCAGTTCTCATATAAACAACTTTTCAGCAGGTAGAGAGAGGTTATCTAATTTTTAGTTAAGCAAGAAATTTATAAAACCAATATACGGAAAATCAGAAGACACAGCGACCAATATTAAACATATCTCATCTATATATAATATTTCAAATTACATGAATCTTGAAAAACATTTGGGTCCATGTTTTCTTGATAAATTAGTGCTCGTTTATTTTTAAGTCAATTTGGTGCCATACCAACAGTACAATATACAAACAGATGCATGTAGACAGATACATATGCACCCACATAAACACATTTAAAACTGAAAAATTACCCACAACACCCTGAAATAACAACTGAACATAGTTGCCCAAGGTTCTGCTAAGTTTGCTGACATCTCCTTGAGCCTCCTCTATCCAGGGGCCCATCTTTCCCATAGGTCTTACCAGGGCTTGGACATGAGCTGCAGTGCCTTTCCCCACCCCCTTGTGCAGCTGGACACTTTCTCTTCCAGTTCCCCACCTTCCAATAATGCGGACAGTCATATTTTATCCAGGATTCATATCTCTCATTGGGTAATTTTCTGGTGCCTTTTTGGTTACCAGAGATTATGACTGCATTAGGATGGCCACATGTTATGTCATTCTCTTTGATCTTCTTCATCTGGACTTCTCTACCTAGTTGGTTTGGGTTCTTATCTCAAATTTTTGTGACATCCTTCAGATGTTTGGACTGGGGTCCATAGGCCTAGGGAGCTTGGAGACCATTTGTACTTAGGTCAGGTATTGTTTAAAAAAAATCAATCTTTGTCTTAAGTCCCTTCAGACTTAAATTTAGCCTAGTTAAGTTAGCAATTAAATATCTGAAGGGTGAGTCTTTTGGAACACCCAGAATGTATCATTCTAACACATTTACCCTTTACTGAGAGAAAAAAAAATGAAAATATCTTGAAACACAAGAGAGGGAGAGGAATGAAATGGAAATCTTGTGTTCTTAGAAGCTACTTTTCATGGTGCCTCCAGGCCAGTTCTTGGACCCCCATAGGTATAGAAACAAGAAAAGCACAGATATTCACTAAACAGAGATCATATCACATTCAGAGTTTCAGAAACCAAATTAGAGCCCACAGAATTTCATAAACCAAAACAAAAACCATATAACCATTCTGTAATTCAAAATGGAGTCTCTGGAACCAAGAAAAGAGACTGCAGGAATGGTGTAAATAGCCCAGAGTCCAAATCAGGTGACTGAACCAGTTTCATCACAAATAACTACTGTGTCACACAGAATATACCAGTAGGCAATCAGGATAAAAGAAAGACCATAAAACAGAGAGCACAGACATGGGGGAGGAACATCTTTTGGATGGGGAGGATGCACAGGCTGTGATGGCCAGGACAGTAGCTACCAGATCCTGTCTGACATGGAAGCAGCAGTTCAGGCAGCAATTTGTTATGCATAATACAGGTGTACACTGACGGTCACACTTGTTGTTTCTCTTTTAAAGAACTTACAAAGGGGGATCATTTTCTATAGGTTACCAGGATGTTACCAGTTGCCTGAGGGTTTTGTTTGTTTGTTTGTTTGTTTGTTTGCTCAGTTTGGATAGAAATCACAAATAAGCAAAGTGCAGCTCCCTTATTGTTAGCAGCTCTGGATTTCACATAGTAGTGGCTCTCATCTATTAGTATGAGCAGCTCTCATCATGGCTCTTCTAGAAGCCAGAGCCAGATACTACCTAAAACTCTCTGGAACTCTCCCAGCCACCCAGGCTAGCAGCTTCCTGCAGCTCTTCATCTCTCTGCTGTTCTGTGGCTGCTGGCTGCCCTCTGTGTTACTGCTGGCTGCCTTCAGTGCCAATAGCCCTTGGTATTATCAGCTTTTAGTGCAACCAACTCAGCCTACTCTTCTTGAAATAGAAATCACCATGATTGGGCAAAATATCAATCTGAAAGAATTCTTATTAAGATTTATGCTACAGAATAAAGGGAAGCTATCCATACACTGTTCTGACAAGGGGAAGGGGAAGGCTACTTAAGTAGACACACATAACACACATACAAAGGCATGCTCACCCATCCAACTAATCTGCCAACCTTCTGTTTAGTCACAGGTAGGGGAGGGGTGCCTAATAGATGGAACTTGGAACAGCTTGAGTGGCTGCAGAAGAGGGACATCATACAGAAGGGTTACAGAGTGCAATCTTCTAGAATGAACCCTATTACCCAAGCTGCTGCAGCCAAAGCAAAAATCTTTGTCAGAAAATTGACACAGCTATCAAAGATGGAAGAAAAAAAAATTAAAGTAAATCTTGGGGAGCATTGGGACCTTCTCTCTAAGTTTTAGAGTCTCAAATCTATTAAACAACCATTGGTAAAAAGGTAGATTATTTAATGAGCTAATATATATGAAATCACTTTTTAAAAAGCACACAAATTTTAAATATTTTAAATACATTGTCAATCCACATAAAGCTGATGGGCTATCTCCTTTGTTTTTTATGGCTTTTTAGTTAGCTTTTGTATGTATCTTTGAGACAGCAAGCTGTTTTGGCTTTCATGGTGTTCTAACAGAAACAATGAGTTAGCCTCTTGTTGAGTGCTGAGCCCATAAGTACAAATAGGAGATCAAAGGTGTGAAGGGCATTATATTACCTGCAGCAGGTCAGAATCTTATTGGGATCATTCCCAAAGCAATATTTCACAGGAAAAAGGAAGCAAAGGCATTTCATTGGGGGAGATGTATGCATATGGACACTGGAGACCCATGTCTTTGACTGCAGAGGTACACATATTTCCACACTAGTGCAGTTTGAAAAATGGTAGGTGTGAATGCCTCCTGATAGAAAATTTAGCATTGTAATGAAATTATGATGAGCAAAATTTACTCTTGGTCACCTGGAAGAGAGCCTGGGTGATTTGGGGTGTTTTAATCCAGTTCCTTGTGGTCTTCCTTAAAGTGCCTTATCTGAAACAAACAAACAAAAATAAATAAATGAACAAATTTTAAAGAAAAAGATAAACAAAAAGCAAACAAACGAAATCTTAAAGGGATGTGAGCGTTCATGATGGGAGGCAGAGCTTCTTTGTCCACAAGCACAGCTGCCTAAACTAAATAAGTTCTTGACTAGCAGCTAAGAGTTTTATAGATGAGGAAACTGAGAAAAAGAGCCATAAAATTAATAACCTGTTGAGTTTAATTACAGATGTTTTGGATTTGAGTGCATTGCTTTTTAAAATGCCTCATACAGTTTTAAATAAAATATGAATTCTCTTGACTTTGACTTTAACCTCACCTAATAAATAGAAGTTCCTTTTAGAATCTGAGGGCAGCAACAATCTCATTAACTAACTCTGCAAGACAGAAAAGCTCCTGGGTAGTTTTCATGCTGATCAGAAACACAACATGTCAACCAAAATAAAAAGTACCCAAACAGAATAGAGAAAACATAAAAGAATAAGTATAGATGACAGAGCAAAGGAAAAGAGCCCTGTCTAGGTATGGTTTGAAGATTAAGCTCAGCATTGGTGGGAAGATGATGATAAACAGAAATGAGATAAGTGGTACTGCCTATGCCACTGGATTTACTGGAAAGGTAAAAATAAATCTAAATTGAAACGACTGGTAGTTGAGATGGAACTCTGATTTTTGATACATAATAACATTATGCCTAATGCAAGTGTGAGTCTAATGAGAAAGCATTTTGAGGTTTTGTTTTTTGCAGGGGGCGGGGTACTGGGGATTGAACTCAGGGGCACTCAACCAGTGAGCAACATTCCAAGTCCTATTTTGTTTTTTATTTAGAGACAGGGTCTCACAGAGTTTCTTAGCACCTCATTGTTGCTTGGGCTGGTTTTGAACTCATGATCCTCCTGCTCATCCACCTGACTGCTAGGATTACAGACATGAGCTACTGTGCCTGGCAGAGAAAGCACTTTTAAAGACTAACTTTCATTTTAATTTATTTATTCATATTTTTTTTTTGCATCCAAACAAGTTGGAGACTGGCCAAAGGCTACTTATTGATCAATGTCTTTGGAGAGTTTCTAATTAAAAATTCTAATTACCTGACTCCAAAGAAGCCATTGTATGAATGTTCATAAAGTGTTCCATATACTATTCAAGGGTTTCTCCTCTTTAATGGAGCTATTCTTCCACTGGAAGCCGTCATATACAGATTTCATGATGAGCAATTTTTCCCATCTTCCTTGATGGTTCAAAATATAAATATGTAAGTCTGCAAGATAGAATGGAAGGCAGTAAAAATCTTACCTTTATATAGGAAATGGCATTTTTAGTTGTAAATTGACTTTCTCATTTTACATTTAGGAAATAAAAAAGAAAGAAAATTAACATATATTGACAATTATGAAGCATTTAGTTAGAAACTTGAAAGGGAAGTTCTTTCACTATAACAACACACAAAAAAATGTATGCAGTAGAGATAATAAAAGTGATTATTGGATTGGATAAATAAATTAAAAATCATGAGCCAAGATTCATACCCCAAAGTCACTTGCATTTAGAATCTGTTCCTCTAAACCCATCACTATCCTGCATCCCTTTCCTCTTCTTCCTCCACCACATAATCATAATTGTAATAGTTATGAATGAATTTCTTGTTGTTCTTTGGTTTATTAAAAAAATAATATCTACTCTTAAGTAAATCTAGTTATTTTGTATTTCTTTATAAAATCAGGGTAGAGAAAGTTTAAAAAGCAAAACATTAGTATTTAAGTAACAATCCCATAACTATATGGATCCACTCGTTAACATTTCAATAAGCCATCTCTGTAAGGAGACAAGATAACTTTCTTGGAGTCAAAGGATTATTTAAATTATAGAATTAGGAAATGCCACTCACATACCCTTGATTTCCAGGGAGTTCAACCCCTTAAACTGAAAAGCTCTACTCCAAAAGAGCCAACTTTATTCTTCAACTCAACACTAATATAAAAGCTATTGTTATACTCTGAGTTTACAATTCTGTTTGTTTGTGCGACATTTTTCAAAGATAAATGATCACGTGGCCACAGAAATCAATAGGGCTTAGCAGTTGAGATTGTTACAACTGGCTCAGCCTGAAGAGAAAGAAAACTGGATCCTAATCTACCACCTCATTCAATGGAGAAATCCTGATAGATCCAATAGATTAAGGACCCACAGTGAAGAGTCAGACAATACCTTTGATAGAAAAAGTGTATCATGACCTCTTGTGATATAGGAGTGAAAAAAGGCTTTCTAAATAAAATCCACAAATACTGAACTATAAGAAATTCAATTACAGTTCAAAATAAAGGATTTCTCTTACACAAAGGACACCAAGAATAGAGTCAAGAAACAGATGATAAGAGATAATTCCTATATAGTGCTCACTGTGTTTCAAGAAGTTCTTATAATACTTATAAAATTATTCCTGTTTTGCTGATTTTTTTTTAAAATGGTAGTTAAGTAAATTGTCCAAGATAACCTACCTAGTATATGGACAGCCCATGCTCTTTTCCACTGTGGCTTACAGTTCCCCTGTGTCCAAAGGTAGAAATTGTGTAATATCAAAGAAGGATCCAGAATGGATCAAATAGGAGGTACAAAGAACTTCTGCAAATTATAGTCATCAACAATAACTAACATTTCAAAGGGAAAAATGAGCAAGGCTTACATGAAAGCAATTTACAAAGTTTAACCGTTCAACAGATTCCACATCATGTTAGCAAGCAGGGAAATACAAACTAATGCAACAAGAACATATTGTTATGGACTTCCTAATCTGTTGATTAAAAAAAAAAAAAAGCTGGAGAAGTCAAGTTGTCTCAGAATGCAAGATCAATGCTATATTTGTAGTGGGATTCAATTTTGTCATCACTATTATGGATAACCATGTGAAAATATAAATATTAATTTATACTTGGTTACACATCCCAAAGAAAGTGTCACATAGGTCCTTCAAAAGAGGTGAATGTAGATGTTAATGACAAGTGTTGGAAGCAATGTAGTTGTCCTATTATTAGAGAAGTATGTCAGTAAAACTGATAGGTACACATCAGAATATGCATCCAAAGACTAGTCACTATGAATGAGACACTATGTTGTAGCTCTTTAATAAAATGAAATCCATCAATATCCACTCTTAACTACATAAGATTGCTTTGGAACAAGACATAAAAGGAATCCAGACAGGGCTTCATAACATACCTAGTATAAGCCATTTCATGTTATTGTACAGTGACATGGGTGGCTTTAAAGAAGGAAATAATGCAAAGACAAATAAATTAACAAAAAAAAATGAAATCTATAATGCCATGTCACCATTTTAAAGTTAAATGCATATCAAACAACAATGACCATCTTATAAAAGTATACCTGTCAACAAAAGAGTATGTATAAAATACATCTGTAAAATAAATGTTGACTGAGAGTATGGAACAGAGTTAATACATCCAATCAATAAAATATAGGCCTTCCCCTTGGACACAGTGGTGCACTCCTGTAATCCCAGTGGCTCTGGAGACTGAGTCTCAAAGCCAGTCTCAGCAAAAGTGAGGTGCTAATCAATTCAGAGATACCCTGTCTCTAAATAAAATACAAAATAGGGCTAGGGATGTAGGCCTGTGGTCAAGTGACCCTAAGTTCAATCTCCAGTACCCACCCGACCTTGGAAAAAAAATATTGGCCTTCCATAGGCTGGTGATAATAATTTCCCTTAAAGTGAAAGGTATTATTATTTCAAGCAATTATACCTGAGAACCAACTAAAAAATAAAGAATTGTTTTTCATTTACATTTAAGAGTAAATGAATTTCATGAATGACCTACTTCATTTTCAGTTACTGAACTAGGCAGTTTACATGTTTATCCTGTATTCTTCCCCTCAACACTACCTGTAATAGAAGAACTGCTATTTTCAGATAGAGCAGGCCTAAGATATGAAGTGATGGGTTAAGAGGAGGAAAACCTGGCAGGCAAATCCACAATCACCATTCATTTTGAGAGATTATACTCATTTCTCTTCCTTTACTAATATTTTCAAAGGTGTTTTCCTAGGGGCTTTTATTCAGATTTGAGGAAATATAAGTTAAAACGAGGTCTTATTGCTGGAAAGTTTCCCAGAATGTTTGATTCCCCAATGTAGATACTTTGCAGCATTTTTTGAAAGAAAAGCAGCACCACACACAAAGAAGCAGAGCTTATTGGATATAACAGGGAAAAAGGGTAAATAAACACGTTTTGTGTCTTTCTCCCCACTGTCATTCAAATGCTCTTGAAACTAGTTTCCCTCTGCCCTTAGGCAACAGCTGAGTTGTGTTCTCTTTCTTAGGAAATAAAAAGGCATCTAGTCAGTTACATTCACACGAATGCTGTCAGTTTGGTTATGAATTAATGCAATACGATGTAATAAACAAAAATATTCAAACTTCTCTTAAATCAGTGTGGTCTTCCTTTGAACTGGCTGCCTGTATTGGGGCTCTATTGCTGTCTTCCTCATTCTTTTTTTTTTTCATGTACAAAATATGTTTTATTTACAATGTGACTCAGTATAGTATCTATTACATTATAATGTGTTGTTTATAATTGAAATAAAAAATTGTGAAACTTTGTCTAATATTTCATTTTAAACAATGCTGAAAGTGGTGTACTAAATCAATCTGTTGAGGCAAGAAATTCTCTTTTTTAGTTTGTATTCTTCTCTCCCAAAAAGGTACCTCTAGATTATCTTCCAAAAAAAAAAAATAGAAGCTCTCACTGCTTCAAAGACCTCCATTAACTTGTTTTTGGTGATGATTTGAAAAAGAGTTGAGCAGAGGCTGCTTTTTGTTCTTTAAACCAGCATTGTTGGCTCAAAAGAAGAGATGAGCTGGGAATGGTAACACATGACTATAATTTCAGCTACTTAGAAGGCTAAGGCAGAAGGCCAGCCTGAGCAACTTAGTTACAATCTCCCAACAAAAATTATTAAAAAGCATATGCAGGGACCTGAGTTCAATCCACAGCAATAACAACAACAACAACAAAGAAGAAGAAAGAAAAGAAAGAAGGAAAGAGAAGAGACTAGGAAGGAGGAAGGACAATTAATGAGAGTGGGGAAGACTGGAAAATATACTGTGGTGTGAAGCATGATAGTGGTTACCAGATTACCAGATATCTAAATTATCTTCTGAATTACTGTACTAACCTCCTCCTCTACTTCTGTCTCCCACTTTCTATTCTCATTGGAAACTCGGATGAGACATTTCAAATGATCACAGCACTTTGCTCTAATTGTTCCCCATGCACTAAATATAAAAGTAAAAATCTTTGTAAATCCCTATTCAATATGGAGACTGGCAATCCTCTCACCTCATCATCTATACCCCAAACTCTACACTTTCACTCTCTGTAAGCTCTACCACCTCAAGTATTCTTCCTTGAACACACAATATCAGCTATCACCAAACTGGACCTTGGACACTTAGCAGTACGGGTTCAGATACCTTTTAAATCACACCGTCCCCTGACTGTCAGAGACAGCAGAGTACACTTGAACTCCTTAGTATGTTGTTTCTAGGCTCCATAAGATGCACACCATATGTCACCACATAATCATCACAGATTTTATGCACATTTTTTCCCTAAAAATTGGGTTGTGTAAAGCTATTTTAAAAAAATATATAAAATAAAACCTTTTTACTCATGAAAAACTCTTTCTGCAGCTGTTCCCTTTTGCTTTTCAGAAAAAAAAATAATCGCTTCCAGTTTGAAGTCTGCAAAATAGTTTTTACATTACCCATAATCAGAAAGAAATTCTTTGCACACTATGGTATCGCTGGCAGGCATCGTAGGAAGATGCCAGTCTTGTCATATCATCTGACCTACACATGGCAGTATGGCCTGCCTGCCGGTTCTCCTTGTGCCTACTGTTCTTCATTGGGTTGAGTGACAGTATTGGTACTACTGCCCTGCTCTAAATGAACCACACAATCTGGCTTTCGCAAATACATTGACAGTGCTCATGGCTAAGAATTCTAGGCTTCACTCACGGTGTGGTGAGAAAACAAGGGTGCATCCATATGGCACTGGTGAATATACTGCTGCTCTGCTTACCTGGCAAGTAACATGATGAACAGAATTATGTCATGTGATGATTATATGAAATATAATATATCACGGTTTTTGCAAAAAATGATGTGGTGATTACATGGTGGTGATGATTATGTGGTGAAATATGGTATCAAACTTTTGGATCTTATCTATGTGAAACTTCTCTCACTGTGCTTAAAATAAGAGGGGTACAATCAGGTTGTTAATCATGGTGGTGTGGAGAATAATTCAAATCCTGCAGTATTGTCATCGACTATTCTTTCCAAATTTATTGAAGTACAATTGAAAAACTGCAATTATATCTGTTCAAGATGCATGTTTTGATGATTGGACATATATACATGGATGCTAAGAAGTGATGGCCCCAATCAAGTAATATTTTCTTCAAAACTAAAAGAGCTAGGTAATTAAGGATTTTCCCTATATGTCTTAGGGCTTTAGAAGAAAAAAGACACAGGAAATAAAATTTAAGCTTTCAAATTATTTTTGTGCATTGAAATTCATTCATATATTTATTTCCTCATTTAGTTAATATTTACAGAGTATATACCACAATTCTAACCCTTGGAACTGATGATTTGTTAGTAAAAAATCTTTGTAGACAGCTCACATTTTCATAGATAGCTCAGCACTTTAGTTAAAAATGAGCCAAGTATAAGCCAATCAACAAGAAAATGAAGAAATAAAACATTTCAGATAAATATATGCACTTTTTTGGAAATAAAAAGAGAGAAGAATAACAGGGCATGCCTAAGAATCCAATTTGAAGCATTTTAATTATTTTTAGAAATAAGAATATGTTCACGATGCATGCATATAAGGTAGTCATTAATTAATACACACATATACACAGATATATATGCTTATATATGCACATCTATTGAATTATCTTTATATACAAATATCTTTATATGATATATATTTACATATAATATATGTAAATATTTTTATATAATTATCTTCATATTTAAACATGAATAGTATAATATATGAAATATACTTTATAAAATACAGACTTGTTAAAAATAAATAATATCTCAAAATATTTTCTATCATGTATATTCCCTATGATATTAAATTAACCCATTTTGTCGGCTTCTATAAATTGAGGATTTTTTAGTGAACCAGTAGTTTTACAGATTGATGATGTAAGAGACTACTTACTTACAGTGTTCAGGAATATGTTATATTATAATCACTGATATTTGTTTCTTTCATTATATTCTGAAATAAATAAATTACCAACTGCAGATTCTCTGTGTCCTTGTTCAAACTATTATAAACATAAACTGCTTCTCTCTGCACAGATGCATATTTAAAGATCCAGAGGAAAGTTTTCCTTAGAGTGAAAATTCTCTCCATGGGAGTATAGTTTCTCAATTTTAACAGTGGGTATGATCCTATTCTGGTTCAAGGGTACATTTTGTAATTCATTTTCAATACCTTGTTGATCATAACTTCCTCAGTGTTTCAGCTTAACCCTATCTTCTCTTCTTCCACACTTTACTGCCACCAAGCCCAGAAAATTTCCAGGATGAAAATCATTTTATTGCTATCTTATTTAGTTTAAACTTTTCATGAATTTATTTTCACTTCCATTTTTTTTACATATATAATAAGCACCATTTGAGGTTACTAAATTCTACATTCTAGTACTCACAAATGATTTAAGAGGGGGAATTTATTTCTTGTAGTTCAGTAAATTTCAGAAAGAAAAAGAATATAACATACAAACATCATTCATCCACATAATAAATTATGAAGTCACATATCCTGGAAAAAATGTTCCATTTCCTAGCAAAACAAATGTGTACATTCACAGCCACCATAGAGAGTATCACACAACTAGGTCCCATTTGAAAGGATCTTTATGCACTTCACAGGATTTATGAAGAGAAGTCTTTTCAACCACCACTGAATGATACCATCTGTGGTTGGAAGTACAACAGGTATTAAGAATTACATCTGAGAGAAAAAAAAGGCAGAATGAGCTACAGCTAAAAATTCTCACATAACCCTGCATAGCTATAGTGACTCTAAAAGCGTTAGGAAAAAAAATGGGTAACACATTGATTCTCTAGCACAAATATGATGCAGAAGAATTATTCAACATATCACTATGCAACGGTACCCATTTTTAATATGTTATTATCCATAAAATAATTAGCATTCTGCTTCTGGTGCAAACTAGCAACTGAAACTTGCATATTTTGATGAGCTCCAACCTTGTAAACAATGAGAGTAGAGCTTGCTTCATAACTATGTAATACCTTAGGAAAAACACACTGAAGCTCAGTAATTGTTCAAACACTTTATCTACTGTATTTACGTGCAACTGCCATTTCTGATGCTTATCAAAGCCTCGAATCCTTCAAGGCTAGTCTCAAAATCTTTATTTTCCACATGAGCTGTTCTTTCATTTTCTCCAATTCTCATAAATTTCTACCAGGCTCTTAAAACACTGCTCAATGTTTATTCAACTATCTATTGTGACCTTGCTTCTCTCAATCTTTATGTTGCTTTGAGTTTTAATGTGCCTGGTGTATTGTTTTAAACTGGGTAGAACCTCATTTTGCCTCCCCAAATCTTCTATATCAATAGAAGAATTATATATTACATTTGTTTTTACCCCAGTGTTCTCTCTCCAAGAGTAGAAATCCAATATGTAAATGAATAAATTAATAATTTTTGTCAATCAATTGAAATATAATTCATTTTGCAGCCTTAAATATGAAATTTTTATAGTTGTCTACCACATAGGATTCTTGTGAAGAAATATTTTTACCAGGATGTGTGTGTGTATATATAAATGAATATATATATATATATATATATATATATATATATATATATATATTATGTCAGTGTGTGTATATATAAATCATTAGTACTAATTTGATAATATGTGACGATTTTAGTGGATCATTTAATACTTCAAAATTATAAAGTACTTGGACTTTGACAACATTTATCAGAAAAAAATCACTTTAAAATCACTTTTTAAGCAAAGTACTATTTTTTTTCAAGTCTCATTATACTTTGACTTGACATAAACTGATTGTGAGAAAAGTCAGTAAAAAGTGACAAAAAGTACTATTTCAAACATGCCTGGGGAGTTTTATTTTAAAATTGAAGGTGGCAGGAAAGAACTTCTTCTCTGGGAAAAAAAAAAAGTGAATATAATTGGATTTAAGGTGACCTTGATTTCACTGTCAAATTATATTCATCTTAAAATTAAAAAGATGCAGTTTTTCTTCAGGAACAATCTGTAGTTTATCAAAGGTGAAGTTTAAAAAAAAATGAACAGAAAAGAAAATATAAAAGTGCAAAACTCAAACCAAATATAACAGAGACTGATAAAATCATGTGGATAAAATGAACTGGCTGGTTCTTTCTTATTGCTTACCAGGAGATTGATGTCAAGCATCTTGCTTTGGCAAGTACCTTAATTCTATGTCCTCTTATATGTTTGCTTATCTGCCCACTGAGTAAAACTAATTTTCTTGGTGCTTGAGGATACAGGTTTGAAGCTAGTACCATGTAAGTTGAATCAGCTCCTTAAGCCCACACTTGGGGAATAAGAAAGCAGCTTGTCATTGACTGGGCCACTGTGGTTGGAATGGTACACAGTCATTAACCGCAAAACCTCAGGTCCTCCTGCGCCACTCTAGGAGTGCACTGGGATTCACTGATGATAATAATGCTGTTGCCGCTGCTTCCGCTGCTGCTGATGTCGGTGCTGACTCTGGTGTTTTGAGGTAAGATATAAGGTATGGGTGTTACTAAAAAAATGTTGTCTTGCTGCCTTGCCACAGGAATTCAGTCATGGCCTAATGACTTGTCAACAAGCTGATTTCATTCCGAAAAACTGCATTCACTCTGCTTTCTACTGTCTTTCTTTCTTCCTTTTTTTTTTAAACTACTGAGGAGTGAATCTAGGGGTGCTTAACCACTGAGTTACATCCCCCAAACCTATTTTGTATTTTATTTAGAGACAGGGTCTCACTGATTTACTTAGGGCATTGCTAAGTTGCTGAGGCTGGCTGAATTTACAATCCCCCTGCCTCAGACTCCCAAACTGCTGGGATTATAAGCATGCACCACCACACCTGGTGTCTACTGTCTTTCTTTTCATCAGTTTTTAATTTTTTTTTTTTTTTTGGTTTTGCAGGAAGGTATGGGGGGTTGAACTCAGAGGCACTTGACCACTGAGCCACATCCCCAGCCCTATTTTTGTATTTTATTTAGAAACCTCGCTAAATTGCTGAGGCTGGCTTTAAACTTGAAATCCTCCTGCCTCGGCCTCCAGAGCCTCTGGGATTACAGACGTGCACCACAGGGCCCAGTTTGAATTTGTTCCTTTTCTCCTTCAAATTTTAACAGGTCTAGTTCCAGTTCTGTTAATTAAGATTAAAGAGAAACCCTGTTAGGGGACATAAGGAAACTTCTGTAGGGATAGAAACATTCCTCAATAAATTTGACTGTAAAAATTAATTCAAAAATTCTTGTATTTCAATGACTTCTGTTTGTGTGTCCTTACATGTTTTCCAAAACTAATTCCATTTACTCCATGAAATCCTGCGTATTTGATAGTTCAAATTTCAACCCACTATTATTACGTGTACAATACTTTGACGCTTTTACACACAAACAGAGCACTATCACGAAAAGGCCAAATTCACCATTGTTAGTCAGATAATCAACAGGGACAATGTTTGGCAGGTTTGAAATTTATACTAACAATTCACATGTCTAGAAATATGATTTTCCTAAAAGTAAGTAAATATAACTCTCTGTTTTACTGATGGCAGCAAACTCATAATTAAGCCACTTCAAGGGAATTCTATAATTTTAATTCACATCTTTATAAAAGCCTTAATCTACCTTGGCATATTACTTATGACTTACTTGTTCCTCAGACATGATCTATTTTATGACTTTGAAGAAAGAGATTTTAAGAAAGGAGAAATAAGAGTGTAGGAGATTTATATAGTACTGAATATCTTTTGTATGTCATACTAATTTCTTCCTGGCCTCTGCTGGCTGTATCACATTCCACTGGAATATTCTATGCTGCCAATAACTGGAGGGGAGGTCAGCTCCTCCCATGTTGGAGGCTTCTGTTCTGGTATTAGCTAAGGAGGTCCATGGTTCCTGCTGCCACCCCCAGGATTGGGTATTTAACTTTTTTTTTTTCTTTTCCATATAAAGATATAAATTACAAGACACAGATTGAAGATGCAAGGTTTGGAGAGCATATTCAATACATTTTTACTGAAAGAAGATTTTCCTCTAATATCATAAATATGCAAATGAATTTTTACACATGAAACATCCATTTTTAAAAAACAATAAGTTCTTCTTATCCTAATGAGTGTTGTTTGCTTCTTAACCTTACAACTCTGGCATTGGATTAATGAATACTTTTGAATTAATTGCAGACATCTGAAACTTGCTTCCTTTTAAAATAATTTGTCATTGGTACTAAGAGTGACAGAAGTATTTAAGCCTCCAGAATTGTATGTTTCATATATTTTAAAAATCCCCTTGATTTTCCTTTGCCTTTTCTGCCTTAGAACAGGCAAAATGTGAAAATATTTATATTCCACACAACTATTTTATAAAACCATTTAAGAAATATTAAGCTAGAATGTCTGCAGTATTTTGAAATAATAGTCAGAACATTAAAAAAGATTGATAATTTTTTGTAGATTTTCATCCTTAATCAAAATAAAATGACAGAATTGTCCTTTTGAGTGGTTTCACTTGAATTTCGTTTTATCTGATACTGATATTATATTGCAAGACTACAGATGTTATATTTGCATTTCCAAATGTATCTTTTTTCTCTCCTACTATTTTTGATTTTTGTCTATGATTTTACTTCTACTAATGACAACATTTTTTGTATGTGCCCTCAAAGAGTTTTGTTTTGCTTTTAATAAGGCCTGTTAGATTTGCTCACAAACATCTGATAGTTGGAAGCCTAGCCCTACCACACTTTCACAGGCATGGGGGCCACTAGTTGTGAACTTTCTTTGTAGTAAAACTTGGGTTTACTTCACCAGCCCTCAACAAGCATAGATAAAGCAAAGCGACAGTTTGCTTAGTGCAGTGACACCTTTGTTTTTCAATGTGTTCCCTGGACAATGGTTTCCTGCAACAATGGCTCGCAGCCATTTCCATATATGGAGAATCATTCAGAAAGTTTTTACAAAAAGGTAACATGAAGAATAACCCCCCACTTCACTACTTTCTCAAACTGCATTCTGATTTAATTCCTCTGGAAGGAGGTTTCACATATTTCCTCAGGTGGTCTGATGCATAGTCAGAATCCTCATCTTAGGCTCTGCAGGGGTCTCCCTCTGTGTTCCCTTCCCTTACCTGGTCCTTCTATTTACTTCAAGCTCTGGACTGATTTCTTCTTATGATGACTCACTGGTTTGTTGACTCTACTACTAAGGCACCCCTTGAACAATATCTTCCTAAAATTCCCTTAGGCTTACAGATGTACCTTTTTACTATCATTTTTCTTTTTGTATAGTTGTTTTGGTATTTTCGTGTGATTTCTGAAAGTGGCAGACTTAAACAACTGAGTTGAGGGTTTGTATTTGTGTGTGTGTGTGTGTGTGTATGTGTGTGTGTTATATAAATGACCACGAATTAATTGTACATATCAATGGGTCTCAGTATGGTGTTTCAAGACATAGAGCACCCACTAATCAAATACAAATATAAATCTCACACTTTACAATCCCCAGTAGTCACTATTTTATATTCAGGTCAGATTCTTAGCTTGCATGTATGAAAGAGAAAGCGTGAAAAACTGCTTGTCTATATGTTTGGAATTCTTATCAACGTAGAATTCTTATCAAACAATTACAATTTAGTGATTATTTCAGAAATTCAGAAGTAGAAACTGATGCCTATGTGGAATGTGTACCCAGGTAATAATGACTAAACATCCAAAGATTAACTTAAAATTACAAGAATTTGAAATGTTCATTATTTATAAGAGAACGTATATTTTAAAGACTATCTCATTTGAAAGAAAAAAACTTCAAGTATAATAAAATCTATATAGCTTACAACATATTTCACAGAAATGAACTCCATGATTATTCTAATATTAATCCAGTAGAATTTCTCTTTCTGACAATGGAAATAAGATTTATTGATTTAAATTCAAGTAAATTAGTTGTTTTAGAATTCCTATCACCAAATTAAAACCTATTGAATAATCATATGCCAGACTTTGTTCTATATCCATTCATTATTTAGTTCTTAAGTAATAGAATTAGGTGATTATTGAAGGAAGAGCATAATTAAGTCATATTTTTGAGGTCATGATTGGACACAGGCAGACTAACCCTTGTAACCATGTTCACAGCCCATTATGGAACCCTGTTTTGAATGGGTGACCTTTCTTTCTTAAATATACCTTCAGTTTTATTATCAACATGTTACTATAATAAACAACCACCAAAATATAATGTGAAGATATAATAAAGAACAATTTTAATCCCAAGACAAATAATTAATGTAAGAATTGTTTGAGCACTAAGGAATATTTAAAACATTTGTCAAGTTCTTTTGAGAGTCTTAACATGTCAGTTACAAATTTCTCCAAGGTAAAAAGGAAAAATTGTTTACTATACAATTCCAAGTGAAATATCTTTCGTTCTGCTTTTAAAAAATTGACTCTGGGTCTGAATTACTTAGGACTCTGGAGACTCATTTTTTTTTTTTTTTTTTGTACTGGGCTTGGGTATTCAGGGGCACTCAGACATTGAGCCATATCCCCAGCTGCCTTTGTATTTTATTTTGAGACAGGATCACATTGAGTTGCTTAGTGCCTCACTTTTTTTGAGGCTGGCTTTGAATTCACCATCCTCCTGTCTCACCTTCCTGAGCCACTGGGATTACAGGCATACACCACTACATATGGTAGACTCTGTTACTTTAAAGAAATATGATTAAGTTTACAAACACTTAGTGATTAATTAATTTCCATGGAATCAAAAGAAACATTTTTATTAATATTTCCCAGGGGACCAAATTCCAGGGCGATAGCTATCCAGGGTTTGGACCCTTTGATGTAAATGTTTAACATGTTAGTCAAACAAATAAAGGATTAGCCTTTTTATTAAAATTAAGATAGATAACAAAATGTATTTTAAATGTGCTTTGGGGGACAAATGGGAGGGAAAAAAGGAATTCAGGTTAAAAAATCAAGACAGATTTGAAAATTTTATATTGCCCTTTCTATGTATCCATTTATTTAAATGTTCATCTGTGGAATAATTGCTAGGTGTCAACCTCTAGGCTCAGAATTATTGATCAAAGATATTGAGATAAGGTCTCTGTTTTCAAAGAGCTTGTGATCTTATAGGGAAAAGAAACCCATTAATAGACAAATCATAATTCAACATGATTCATAGGATATCTGGTGTTGAGATCATGCTGTGAGGAAGAGTAAGGACCCAGCTGTGAACTGCCTCCTGGAAAAAGTAGGAATGCTTTAAATACTAGAGTAGCATGTTGCACATAGCCACCCCTAATATTTGCAGAACCCAGAGCTAGATTACATACAAATAGAGGCCTACATTCATATGTGGAAAATATTTAAACTTAGAAACCAAAACAATAAGCTGTTAGATAAAATACATAGCAAACATGCACACAACTATGGGGTTCATATGACATTGTCAATCAAAATCAGCACTGACTCATAACTGCTTTTGTCTCTGTGTGCAGTAAGTATGTGGACCAGCTGTTCTCTGATGAGTAATTAAATGCATATGTAATACAAAAGGTATTATATATTTTGTATGACTTTTCTATTATTGCATAACAAATTACTTCAAGTTTACCATCAAAAACTAATATTAATTTATTATCTCACATTTTCTGTGGGTAAGGAGTCCAGAAACTAGTTAGCTGTGTCCTCTGCTCTGTCTTACCAGGTTGAAACTGAGTTGTCAGCCAGTTATGCAGATTCATTGGAGGTTCATGGGCCCCTTGCATTTTCACTATTGACAGAACTCAGTGACAAGCAATTGGGAGAGTAAGGTTTCCACGTCCTTTTTGTCTCAAACTGAATCGTTTTTAGTCTCCTGAAATCCCACCTGCATCTCATCTCTGTATATGGAGTGTATACACCGGACAGTAATAATGCAGCAAAATGTTTTAAAAGAGGTGACTTAGGGTTGACTAAATGTTACATCATTACTTAGAAAACACATATTTTATTATGTTCTTCATGGAAACTAAGAAGGTTGATAAAATTCTAAAAGTTGAGGAAGAAAAGTTTTTGAAAATGAGGTTCCAAAATGACCTAATAAGAAAAATGTCATTGAAAGTAAAGTATCAAAATATCAGTTTTTGAAAAGGAAATAAATCTATGTATTTCATTTCATTATGAGAAATAAATTCTCCCTGTGAGCAAATTCTTTCTCTGTCCTTGGCTTCATTCTTGTGCTAAGCATGCTAAAATAAAATAGACACCAAACTATTCTCCATGCCTGCATTTTGCATTTTTAAATATATTTTTGCCCACATAATCATCCTAGGAGTGATTTTTTTTTTACTTTTACATAAAACTAAATGACTTGTGTTCTTGTAGCAAATAAGATATTGATATTGATCTCAAAGCCTAGGAAAGATTCAACCAGCCTCATATTGATTAATTTAAAATTAATTTAATGATTATTTGTAGGAATAATAAAGAAAAAATATTTAGCCTATTTGATACCTTTCACATTAGTATTATATTAGCATCCACATTAGTATTACATTAGTATCCACATTAGTATTACATCTAGGAGCTGTGTTGAGTCCTTGGTTAAAAGAAAAAAAAAAAAAAACCTCAATTGAATGCTGATGTGTCCACACAGGTATGACAGATTAATTGGATGATTAATGATGGATATTTACCAGTCAATGGGCTATACTTTGATATTTGTAACTTTTAATTCAGTTCGAATAGGTGCAACTCTTCCAAAATAGACTGTGATATTATAGACACTAAAGCTGTCAGAATTTGATGAAAAGCAGATGTGGCCTTCACTGTTAGCCTCTTAATGGCTCTGCCATATACTTGATGTCTCAGACTCCTCTCCATGATTTCACTTAACAATGCACAAAATGAATATGAGAGCAAATGCACATCCTGGTGGAGTCTGGTGCACGAAGCACCCAAAGAACAGCTATTTATACACCTTTGTTTCTCCCAAGCAAAGGTTAGAGTCATTTTATAATGAAATTTCACCTACATTTCTCAGATGTAAGCTTGAGGTCGGCAACAAAGAACACAGTGGCATGGGAACTAAAAGATTTAAGAAACATCTATATCCATGTTTAAAAAGATTATTAGAGCATGCTCTCCCTCCCTGGATGCTAAGGTTGAAAACGTGGAGCTAGAATCATCAGTGTCTCCTTGTAAAACCCACCAAGTGGAAAGACATCAGGTTCAAAATCATTAGGTCATCTTTGCTCTATGAATATTAATTCTAACTTCATTATTGAAGATTATTTGTCAAAATGGAATAAATGGTATACGGTATTTTACTGCAATTTTTGAAAAAGTGCTCAATTTTTATTTTAAATAACTACTATATGGATAGACACGTAATTAGGCATATTTTTTCTTTGTAACTCTTTACACCCTTTTGTTATGAAGACAATAACATAAAACATCTTAGAAATGAAATATGTAGAGACAAGGCTACATGTTTTTGCCCTAGCGTTTAAAAACATTAGTTATGTTCATCATTATTATATTGCAGTTTATCAGCTAAAAGCTAAGCCTCACAGGGAGATTATTTCTTATCACTTATAGTTTATCTGTCTTGACCAGTGGCTTAACACCTTCAAGAAAGCTAATTAGAAAGCCAGAAAGAACAAAAACATTTCCATAAAGTTTTTGTTTGTTTTGTTTTCATTTCTAACCTTTCACACAATGTGACTCCCAAATGTCAAAGAAGGGGAAATAATAAATAACACAAGATGGTGCATTCTGAACCCTGGAAATGAGAGGAATATTTTCAGGTGGTCCATCAGATATATATGATAATCTATAAATCTAAACAGAAATTCATATTTATTTTTTTCTAGAAAATTATACATAATGTATTATTTTTAATTTAATTTTTATTAAATTTGAACAATATTTAAACATTGAAAATAGCCTTACTAATACTGTCAAAATAAATAAACTAAGATATCAAGATCTGGATTGAGCAGCTCCTATTCTAAAGCCTTTGTGGAATTTGCTTTGGGTAGTAAATCAGAATTAGTTAATTTTTTGGTCCATTTATTCAGGTATGGTATAAACACATTGTGCATTCCTACAACAAATGGAGAAATACGTGTATAAAGCTTGTTTGCATCCTGATGTTTCATCACACACCACCTTGTTACATGATTTTGTATAACTCCAATCTTCTCTTGACTTGCTTTTCTTGATCCGTCTTACTTTTTACCTACCTCTATAATATAATTTATCTTTTTCTTTTCTTTTCTTTTCTTTTCTTTTCTTTCTTTTCTTTTCTTTTTCTTTCATGCTCAGCCTTGGGGAACTCCCAATGGGAGCCAAGATCTGGGCCTCCAACAGGAGATGCTAAAAAAGTCAAACAAAACTTAACCTTCTGCAGTTAGGCAAAAGATCAAACAGTTTTTTGGACATGAATATTGAATCTGCAGCCAGTGGCCAAAAGAGTGTGGAACTATGCAGAGTTCTGGAAGTGGGGTTATGGTACATACTTCCAGAGCCATTGGGATAAGAGACAGTTTCTTAGATGGTTAGTGGTGACAGGGACAAGATAAGGAGACTGTTCCTATTGCATAATTTAGCTATTATTACAACCCTCTGGTGAGGATGTCAAATCAAGCCAATTTGTCCAAGACTGAGATTTTTCAAGCGGTGACTCTCAGTGCTAGACTGGGAAAATCCCAGGCAAAACCAGGATGAATAATCTCCCTAATATCTAGCAATTCCAGTTTCTTTCTCATTATCTGAAGTTAGTTCATCCCCCTCCCAATGGATTCTGTGACCTACCTATTCTATTTCCTAAGGAGTCCTTTAAAGGTAAAATTGGCAGGTTATGTTTCTGATTTCTGCATTTCAGAACCTTGACTGACATAAATATTGTCACATGAAGTGGACTGCAAGCAAGAGAACTTCAGGGCAATCAGGTCATCTGGTATTGATTATCAGACTAAATGGAACTTTCATATTCAGAGATCTTAGGTGGAACAGAAAGCTAGGTTCTCACCGATATAGCATGAAATTAGGTGCTCATTGAGGGTTGGCTTTGAGGAATCCTTGTAGATAAGTAGGGAGAATATGTAACTTTGAAAACAACCATTGAGGAAGATTGCTGAGAATAGCTCTGCACAGCTGAAAAATAAACCAAAACAACAAAAAGGACGTTCTTCAGTCCCTAAGTACTTGGTAAAACAACTGGGAACCCAAAGCCAGGAATCGTCTAGGATCTTGATAAAGAAACTAATCTATAGCAGCCTCAGAATGAAAATAATAAAGATTTAAATATAAATTTCAAGTCTGTTTGTTGCCGCATTATAAAATAGGTTAGATTTATAGTCTCTTCTGATATTTTCTGTAAAATTTAAGACAATATGAAAAGAGTAAGATTTCTGAGACTGTGTTATAGGGCATAGTGCTGGGTTTGGATACTCCAACCAAATCACCAAACATCAAACCTCCCTCAATAGCTCTTTAAGTAAAAGAAATGTTGTCTTGATTGAAAATGTACATTACTTTTTTACTTTATGCAATAACGCCACAAAGAAGAGCTGTTCTGCTTCATGAGCCCTCCTCCCTACTACCACCCCTCTGGTCTCCTTTTCCATACCTAGAGTCAGCTTTCAGTTTATCTTGGAAGCAAAGGTTTACATTTGAGAAAAAAAAAAGTTAGTTCACTTTGTTTATTGACTGTAAAGTGCTGATGAACATGTCAAAATATTTCTTGGGAGTATTTGTCAAAAAGGAAAAGAATGTAATTTTTTTAATATTTATTTTTTTTGTAGTTGTACACAATAACTTATTTTAATTTATTTTTATGTGGTGCTGATGATCAAACCCAGGGCCTTGCACATGCGAGGCGAGCGCTCTACCACTGAGCCATAACCCCAGCCCCAAGAATGTAACTTTTAAATCAAATTGAGTTTATCAATTGTGGTGTATTTATCTTAGATTCCGAGTTCCATGCATTGAATATAAAGTGGAAATTAAAAATCTTAGAGCCACAGAGGTCACAGGCAGTGGGACATTCAGAAAGAAGTTGGGTGTGGATTCTGTGAGAGGCCACTGTGGTCACCTGAATGGCAAGATTGGCAAAGGTATTGGACAGGGCTTAACTGATAGTTAGGGCCATAGGGCAAATAGTACCTTGATAGGAATCACATCAAGGTGTTAGTTAATTGTTATAATCCACCTCAAGAGGGACTTGTGATTTCTCATCCAACTTCTATTTTCAAATGACTTTATGAACCTCAAACTAAATCTACAATAAAATTTCAAATCGTCCATGGTTTTATGATTATTTCTTCTATATTCTAACAAATAGTATTTGTCATCTAAAATAGAGAGTAACTTTAAATAAAGAAGAAGCATGGTGACATTAACAAAGTAATTGAATAATCATAAATAATGCTAGTTCTGTACAACTTCTTCCATAAGGAATAAGACAGGGAAATATCCAGAAAATTGTGGATATTTTTAACATACCAGCTAGTAAAATAATCGTATGCCCTCATATTTCCTCCCAAATGTGTTTCAAAAGGTCATTATTAAAGGTAACTTCAGTGTCCTTTTGGACCCATAGTTGTTGATTAAATGAATTACTGAGCAAGAAAATTTTACTTAATTATTCTGCTATCCTATAGTTTTGTGACTTCTTACATATTTTTTTTAAATTATTTTATTGTTGGTTGTTCAAAACATTACATAGTTCTTAATATACCATATTTCACAGATTGATTCAAGTGGGTTATGAACTCCCATTAAATTTATGATTACATGGACCTATAAATCCTTTAATAAAGAAGAGAAATTATAACCTGAAAAAAGCAACTCATAATTTTAAGAAATGTTCTAGTTCTCTAATTGTTCTATAAGAAAGGAGATTAAAATACACTTGGAAAATGCAGTGTTGGTTTGTTGGGTTTTGGCCTGAGGCTCCTAGCCTCTATTAACTCCTGGGCTTGTAGATCTCAGGATCCAGAGATGCACCTTATAAGGGATGGTAATAATCAGCATTGGAAATCTCATCTGTATCATAACAGGCCCCAAAGAATTAAAAATTATCAGACATTTACTTTCCCAGACTTTGAATGCATGATTGAAATATTTCCCTAGTCACTGACAGATTATTACTTTAAGCTTCCTAGACCACAGACTGTTTAAAGAGGAAAGACTATATAGAAGTCTCTGGAACTTCCTTTACATGTCAAAGTACATAGGAATAATTGCATTCCTAGTGAAGCATAAACATCACCACCACTACCAAAGATGTAAATTTGCAGAGACAGTTACTCCATCATTCTCTAGCTTTCCAGCTCAGGCTGAAGAAGTAGATAGGATTCAGAGAATAGCAGAGTACTATCCCTGAACATAATCAGATAAAGTCTTTAATTGCAAATGCATAAAACCTTGATACCTGACATGCACCTGTTGATCTGAAGTGTGTTCTTTTCTCTACATTTACTGTGCTGATACTTGGAACTTAACTCTCACTACTTGGCCTTAGAATTATCACAGTTGTCTTGCTCTGAGATGTTATTGAGTAGGAAGGGAACTTACCATTTAAAAATTCAGAGAACATTTTACAGGTATACATCATTGCTGAAATATGTTAATTGTATTAAAAAAAACATTAAGAAACAAATATCCTAGGTGTATTCCAGAGAGTTAGAGATAAAAGTTGGTGAAAACAGAAGACTTTGCTCTGTCTTGTTTCTGGGAGTCAACTTTATGGGTTAAAGATATTACTTCTGAGGAATAGTATCCACCACTGCCTCTCCTATGTCTCCTTGTTCTGTGATGGTTTCTTGATTCTTAAGTCAATATATATAGCACATTTGGGTGAGGAACTCTGTTACATTTGCTGGGAGAACAAGGGTGTGAGTGAAACCCAGGGCCAGAAAAGGTCTGTACCTAGTTTTTCCCCAAATCAAGTCACTCCTTGAGTTTTATGGCCCAGCCAATTTTATGACAGATGGAAGTGGTGAATAAAAGTTGTGTAAAGTTTATAAGTTTATGGGACAAAGCTAGACTTTCTTGAGCACACAGTTATTTTCCTTTGAGATAAAGTTCTGGTCCTGGTAGGGTCTGTGTGGAAACTCACAAAGCCTAAGCTGTCTACCATGAACCTGGCTTGCTCCTAAGGACCTACTCAGAGTCTAACATAAATATTTATATCAAATCTCCTGAGGCAGATGATATGGCCATGTTTTGTTTGCCCAGAAATAAATTAAGGTGTGATATATATATATATATATATATACATACACACACACACACACACACACATATACATACACACACATATAGTACATATATATTTATGTATCATATGTTATCTAATACATATAATTTAATACATATATACATACATTCATATATATTATTAACTAAATTATATAAATCATGTAAATTTTTACATAGATATATAAATAATTTATATATAAGTATATATGTGTCTATACACACACACACACACACACACACACACATGTAATTCCTCAAAGAGAAGTTCCCAACAATACAAGCTAATTGCATATATCTGTAATTTCACAGGGCATTGAAAATAAGTGGCTAATTGAAGTGAGAGAAAAAAATAGTTAATTTCATATATAATGATATTTGCTGTTATTTGTGTTTGTTTTTTATGTTATTTTGTCATTTTCAGTTGTTTCAGACTGATTTTGTCTTTTCTCTGTTCCTCTAAATCCAAGGAACAAAGAGTTTGGCATACCTTAAACGAATACCTTAAACTTTCTCAGGCAGGCACTCTGAATTCTTCACAACTGGACAAATGGAATTGACACAAAATTTCTTTGAAAACTACAAAAGCTTTTGCCTCCAGAACTGAAAATGATGTTGGTAATGAAATACAATAGCTTGGCTTTTTTATTGGCTTTCAAAGAAGTACAGAACCCACTCCCCAATGTGTCATGCATAATTTGATACAAATGGGTTATCTGCCTTTTTGGTTTAAACAGAGAACAGAACCAGTAGGGAGAAAACTAAGTCACCTGCAAATTATTGAGAGGGCGGCTGACTCTCTGGGACTCAGGATGAGGGTAATTAGCTAGGAAGTCCGCACTCAAATTTGCCTGAAGAGAAACAAATGAAAAAAATTACCTACTCTGCATGTGTATGTGTCATTTTATGTATGTTTACATTTTCAGCATGACTGTCGCTTTAATCTGCCAGGATTCATTTTTTTCTCTCCCCATTTCGAATCCAGTACCACTGCCAATATGGTAATATTCATTTAGTGGGCAGCGGTGGGTGGCAGGCTTTTTTTTTTTTTTTGAACCCCCTGAATTTCTCTCATTCCTTGCCAGACGCAGTTTTCACCCCTTACATCCCCTGAACCTTGCAGAACAAGTCATCTGTAAGACTATTTCTCATGCCTCTTATTTTTCAGCTCCTAGTAATTTGCTCAACAAACAACAGAAAGACCAGTTATTTACTGCTCACATGAAGGCTGTTTCCTTGACTTGGAAATACAAGATTCATCACACGGGTCTCAAATCTCGAATAGGCTGTTATATTTTTCAGCATTCTAATTTTTTTTTCCTTTGCCAACTATAATTCACAGTGTATTTCCATAGTTCACCTTTTCCCTCACATTTTCTTTTCATCATTTTGTTAAGAGCAAAGCATTTTCACTTACTCTTTCATTCAAAAGTGTTGACAAATTATTTCTGTCTACTAAAATTTAGCTTGTGGCAGGAAAAATGGTGTAAATGCATATATCTGTGTAGAATTACAAAGTTATCAGATGACAGATCACATTTTAATGAATCTGAGAAATCCATTTGATGGGTGGCCTATCTGTTGTCAAAGGTTGTCTCAAAGATAGGCAGAGAATCTGTTATAGGGTGGATGCATATCATTTATATAAACCTGAAAATCCATGCATGAATACAAACCCAATACTGTATTTTTAGATAAAAATTATATGCTAAGATATAACTCCAAACATGCTTATTACCCTCAAAGGCAGAAGCACTGAGAAAACAGAAACATATGTTCTGCCGATGTCTCCTCCCTGAAACCCTTCTCAGACCTTCCTAGTGCTAGATCCCCTCCCTGAGGATTGGTACTCTGACCATCACTCTCCCAATCTTCCTTCACCAGGCAGATATCACCAGCATGTGCTACATTCAAATGCATGTGTCTGGCTCATTGTCCCAAATTCCTCTTTTCCTTTGCTCCCCTTCTGACATGAGGGTGGCATCTAACATTTGTCCCAGATTTTCTTCTCTGCAGTGAGAGAGGACATACCAAAATAGCTTCCATCTCTTTCAGTAAAGTAAAGCTGTTCCATTTGCTAGTGGAAACTATTCACTTCACACCTTTTGCTCAAATTATTAGGCAAGGGAATCCTTCCCAGGAGGCATGCCTGGAAATACAGGGTTCAAATTCATGTTTCAAGAAAATGGCAAGTTGCACAATGACACACTCCTTAAGAGTGCCATCATAAACCAAGGAAGAATAGGGACTCCTCTCTATCCTGTCTGTAACAAGTTCCTTACTTCAATGGGATACAGTCCATTACTTGAGAGACTTCTAGAGGACTCAGTGGTTAACAAGGAAAAGGAACTTGTTTGAGATGTATTTGTGTCCCTCATAGTAGATGATACTATGTTGGGCACGTGGTAGGTGCTTTATACTTGATTTTAAAAGGAAGACATATAGTATAAGTTTGAGAAAATAATTTGTTGTTTTTAATAACATCTTTATATTCTTATGTCCCTGAAAAAATGCCAAAGGAAAACAAGAAACATGTGAAAGGAGAGACGAGGGCAAGAATCATGGTCCGACTTGTGTTTATCTAGAACCAGTGTCTGTATATTTTTCATTCATGCACACCTTAATTCAATGGAATTATTTTCAACCTTAAAAAAGAATATATAAAGAAAAGGATCTTATCCTTTCAGGAAGTAGAAATGAGTAATTTGTGTTGTCTTTACAAATGGCAAGACATTGGGGAGCCACATTTAAAAATCACAGGAAATATGCTGTGTGTTTTTAAGCCACATATAAGGTTGAATTGTGTTAATTATGGAAGGTAAAATGGATATTTCTATAAATGCTGGCCCAAAAGAGCATCTGCAAATTCAATCTGGGCAATATTTAAGGGGATAAATCATATTTTTAACAAGTTTGTTTAGAATACTTGTTTTAGGGGGAACAAAAATATTAACTCTGTTTATGTATTGTTCAAATAAAATTAGGTGTTTTATGAAAAGTGTAGGTGAATGAAGTTTTGAAGTATAACTAATATTCTGTTACTTAAAACAGATGTCAACACTCAACAGAGCACCATAGTAATCCACCTGCTAGGGCATCTGTGTCCCCATTTTTAATGTTCACAGACACTGATATCTATGTACATACATATTCCAAACAAAATAGCAAATCTATTTTCCAAAACAAATAGTTATGATCAATATTATAAAGCAGAGGAGAAGTCATTCATAAATGTTACTAAAGTCAATTCCATGACTTATATATATCAAATACAGCTGTTTGACCAGATGTTTTTCTTTTTTTGTTAGATACATTATTGAAATGTAATTGAGTTTCTTCTCCAGTGCTAATATAGTTCAGTTACTTTTTATAAAATAAGTGCATCTGATGCTAATGATAAGCTTTTTGTTAGTGATGATTTATGATTTATTATGAAACAATTTTTGGAGAAAAATGTAAAAAGTACTGACAGCTTTCTATAAATGTCATTAGAAAGCATATAATTCTAACTCAGCATTCATTAAAATACTTAACAATTACAGGGGTCTGAATCTCAAAGACCACAGAATAAATATACAACCTTCTCACAAATTTTAGAGAGCACAGGATTCAGGCACCTGAAATATTAATGACTTCACATTCATGATTCTCAAGCTTAGGGACCCCTTCTCTTTACATCTTATCACCTCTCCTTTTAACCAAAAAGGAAGTGGCATCCCAATGTGATTTATTCCAGGTCTTAAAACCCATCTCAGGTTTGGCTGTGAATGGTGCCTTTGAAGGCTAAAGGAGGTCCAGATGAAAGAAAGCCTGACTGCAGAAGTCCACAGAGAAATGCATTACAGAGATTAACATGCCACTGCCTCTTAATCAAAGACCCTGAGCAAAAATCAACAGGCAGCAGAGCCTACATCCGGAAGTCATAGAAATAAGAATGCAGAGAGAAAATACATCTGGATAAAAGGAGGTGTTGAAATAATCTCTGTGGCTTTGTTTCCCACTAAAGGCAAGTTAAAAAATGCAAAAGTCTAAGAAGGGTAAAATGAATGTTACCTAGAGTAGATGAAGTTAATGGAAAAGGTTTTTTGTTTGTTTGTTTTTGGTTTTGTTTGTTTTTTTATGGACATACACATTTTGCTGCATTTCAGCAAGGGACTAATTTTGGTATACCTCCTAGGTTCTAGATGTTGTTATTTGTTGTATAAATAAATATCTGATCTCACCTTAACATTAACCTGCTGGAGTAGATGGTGTTGTCACATATTATGGAAGAGAAACACCCTTATTGAAGAAAAGGGATTTGATCAAACCTAAGTGAGAATAGATAGAACAAAGAAGGATCATAGCTGAGAAGGACAAGAGTGAACATTCACACTGAAGTCTTGATCTAAAAGTGCAAAAAAAAGCGAACCTGCCTCCTCAACTTTCCCATTTAGAACTAGGAATACAAAATATAGCTTCATTCTTGAAAACTAATGAGGCTCAAAGCTATTCTTATGCAAATTGCTACATTAGAATCCTGGAAATATTTATTGTGCATCAGAATCACCTGTCCAACAAATTTGATTCATTAGTCCTCTTTCACACAATTCTATCCATGAGGTCTGGGGTGTTCTTTAGTTAAATTGAGTGTATTTTTGAAGCCCTGGTGTTTTAATCAACTTGACTGAGAACAATAGAAACTGACTTTGGCTAACTTATCAGATAATAAACTTGCTGGAAGGTATGGAATGGCATCCCAGAGGTCTCCAAATCATAATTCCTGGGACACATTACTTTATGTAGATAAAGGACTTTGCAGATGTGATTGCATTAAGGGTCTTTACATCAGGAGAACATTCTAGATGGTCCAAGTGGACTCAATGTAATCACCAGAGTCCTTGTGAGTGAAAGAAGGAAGTAGAGTCAGAGCAAGAGAAAGGGACAAAATAAAGTAGGAGAATTGAAGATGGAATGTGAAGGTGCAAGTTCAGGTCAGAACCATGTAATTGCTGAATTTGATGATGCAGAAATGGACCAAGTGCCAGGAAATGCAAGCATCCTCTAGAAGTTGGACAAAGGCAAAGGCAACAGATTTTTTTTTTCAAAGAGCCCCCAGGAGGAGCACAGATCTATTGGCACGTTGATATTAGCCCACTGGGACCCATATTGACTTCCAATGTATAGAGTTGTAAGATGATAAACATATATTGCTTAAGCCACTGCACTGAAGGTAATTTGCTCTAGCAGCAACAGAAAACCAACATAGAAATGATTGAGGTGCACTTTTGGAATCCAGAGTTACACTGTGGATGTGACTGCCTAATGAGGGATGTGAATAGATCTCTTCATAGGTCTATACCACTTTATTGTTCCCAGTGTTTCCTTCCAAAACCTTCAGTCCCTGTGGGTTTTTTTGAGAGGATTTGGACGACTGGAGCAAAAATTTTTGTGTTGAATATTTATGTTTCCCAGATTCCTCTCTTACTCTAAGAGGCATACTGTAACATCCAATACTGACCTCCTAATGAGTTTTCTCCATAAAAATTCATTCAATTCTCTTTTAGACCTGATAACTATCTAATTATGTTATAGCATTCATATTTGGTTTCAGTTCACATGTTTCAAAGAAATGCATTAATGAATGAAAAAAAAATGAGAGTATCCCTGACATTAGTCCTATTTCGTTTTGACTGATATAAAACTATTCCAATAAATGGATATTATTCCAAACAGAGTACTCTTAGAAAAATAAGGCCATTTATCTAAATGGCTTGTGTTTTGCTTTCACTATTAATGGGGTGTGATAAGTGGGAATGTACTTTGAATTTCTCTCTGGCACACTTACACACATGAATAACATCCACTAAAGTTTCTTTTTAGCTGAAAGTTGCCCTGAGAGAAATTTCATCACTGATGAAATGACAATGGTTGTCTGGCTCCGCAGTTAATTTGTAAATCATTCACAAAAGACCCATGAAGTGTTCAGTGTACTTAGCTTTAAATATGACAATTGAGGAAACCTCATCTATGGTCACAGAAAATGACAAAAAGTCAACAGACCAGTGTTTAAGCTACTTAGACCAACTCAGAAGATGGCCCTGCTTCCCTGGTATGTAGGAAAGATTCAGCCTAGGGATGAGAAAGCTGGGCTGATTTTCAAACTACCCACACCACCTTTAACATAGTCATTTGCTACCTTTTGGAAAATAGGTTATTTTTTTAAATAAAGGAATATTAAACAGTTTATGAGTTAGCTGCTTTCCTATTTTGTAATAAGTTTGTAGTCTTTAATTTATTAGTTCAATTTTCCATTCCCATTTTAATGTTGTTATTATTATTAATATTTTAACTTATTGGTGCATTACAATTTGATGACAAAATAAGGCAAAATGGATGATTCTTTTTTCATTAATTATGATCAAAAATATTTTCTTTAAATAATTTGCAAACTAGGGTACCGTCACAAAGCTATATAGGCTTTTGGATCCTATTAACAGGAAAATATACAAACAAAACAGAGTAGGGTAAAACAATCAAAATATCTAAAGATATTAAATTTAAGAAAACAGGCACATGTTAAATAATTTGAGAAATTATTGCAATAGTTGTAAAAAACAGGCCATTAGTGAAAGGGGGAAGATCAATTAGAATCCTACCCTACTTTCATACATGGTCCTAAGCACCCACTTTTTAAAGAACAACCAAACATTAAAATTTAAAAATTCATTATAAAAGTCAGCTACTATAAAATTAAAAGACACATAACAGTTTGAAAAAAAGAAACTGTACCATATTTAATAAGTGAAAACTATCCAGAGTACATACTGTTCATATGTATAACTTAGAAAACAAAATAACTACAATAAAAATGTATGTTAGATTTAATCAATCAATTCACAGTAAAATCAAATGACCAAATAATTTTATCTATACTTATAATCAGTGAAATATGTATATTTTGAAAAGGAAAATAGTATTTTATTGGCTAGTTGCAAATCTTAAAGGGTTGGAAAATGATGAGGGAGCAGTCATGACTTCTTTCTATCTCTGATGGTCTGTACCTTAGCAAAGGTTTAATTGAGCCAATTTGGTAATGTACACCAAAAATTTTAATGAGTCTTTCTCTTAATTCAGAAACTCCATCTCTACAATTTTATCCTTGACAGATATTTTCATAAGTGCAGAGTGAAATAAATATAGAAAGATTTATCTATCAGGATATTTTTTCATGATTCTGAAATATTGGAAATAATTATAGACCCATCCAATGGGGAATTGCATGCTGTTTTAGAATATTTATAAAATTAATTATGATGTAGCAGCTAAAAATAATGAAGTAAGTCTTCATAAATTGCTTTTCAAACATCTTCAGAACATACTTTTGAACACAAAAATCAAGTCCCAGAATGCACATATCATGATCCCATTTACCTTTTAAGAAAGATCTCATTTATGTTTAAAAATAAATAATTACTGTAAAAAGTATGCAGGTAATACATTAAAAGAATGCTGTTTAGTGGGTGTCTTTTGGAAGGAGGTTCAATGAGCAAAAGAAAATCAAAGGCATTCCATATCCAGTTTTCAATACATATTGAATATTTTATAATCTGAAACATATGCATTTTACTCCTAAAAAGACAAAAGATAATCTTTTATTTTTTAAAAAAAGCATCTCCATATTTTGAAGTCAGGATAAAAATCTGTTTGGAAGCGTGGATATTCAGAGTTTTAATTACTAAGTGCCCTTTGAATCATGCCATTTTTCTTTGCCAAAAAGCAGCAGTCGGGCTCTGATCATTAACCAAATTATGTAAATTAAATATATGATATAAATTACATAACAAAGGCAACATTCTGAAGATGATTGCTATTAATATCTTGTAGTGTGATTTACAAAACATAACTTTCTTCTTGAAATCATTCAGAGTTTCCAGGATTATATTAAATTTAAGTACAACATTTAAATTTTGAAGCTGACAAGAGAAATCCCTTCTATGTTCCTATTTCTACTGTGTTCTAGATTTTTTTTTTTTACATACTGGAGAGGTAATCCAAAGATGCTTTACCAATAATCTCCATCACCATCCTTGTTTATTGTTTGAGACAATCTTGTTATGTTGCCCAGGCTGGCCTCACACTTATGATCCTCCTGCCTCAGCCTCCCAAGTTGCTAGGATTAAAAGAACAGATTTCTAATTCTAGATCAGTTGTATCTGATTTCACCTTGGCATGTTCTTCTCTGTCCTTGATAATATCATCCAGAAAAGGGTCTTAATTTAGGAGTGCTTCCTTGCTCACATTTCAGCCTTCCTTAGTTTGGTTTTACAACATTTGGGCTTGTTATACTCTATTACTTTCTCATAATTTCTTGTTTTGTTTTGGAGAGATAGATTTTCCTCCATTTGTCCATTGCTTCTAGAATAAAATTCAAAATACATCTAGGATGCAATTCAACCTTAAGAAACCAAAGTTTCTCCATGGACATCTCAAGATTAAAGGAAAACACCAGAGGGTGAATTTTGCACATAATATTTGTATGATTGCAAAAAAGGAAAGAAGAATTCCTTCAAGATCCAGTGAGAGCAACAACAACATAAACTGATTATGGTGAACTTCAGCCCCAGCGGCGACGTCCCAGGAAACTGACAGACCCGCAGCAGCTCCTAGGACTTCAACGTGAAGGTTGACAGAGCCTGCCAAGGAGCCAGATGCTGCTGTCAGACAGAGACAGGAAAAATGGACCCCAGTTTGGTATCTGTTTCCTGTGATTAGCATCAGCAGCACCGGTCACTCCCTTTTCCAGATTAATTAGTAAAGTCTGGTGTGAAGAATTTCAATAAAATGTTTGTTCAAAAGGGGGAAAAGAAACATCTGTTTTAGAGTTGCTTCCCTCACCTCAAAATCTATAAAATATGTGCGTTATTTATTTTATTTTATCTTTGTTCTTGCATTTATTTTTTTGGATACTAAAATTTTGCACAAGCACAAATAAATGTGTTCTTATTTCACTACTATTTTGAAAGATACTTTTCCTAATCATAGTTATGATGTCAAGACTTACATTTAATGTTAACCTTTTATTCCTTCTTTTTTCTTTTTCTTCTTCTCCTCCTCTCTTGTCTATTTTTATTCAACTACAAAACAAGCCTTTATATAGAGAACCAGCTGCATTTAATAAACAACAAAATGTGTTCAGATCAGAAGCAAGCACCTTCCATCACACCAAGCTCACACGGAATCCTAGTATACCGTAAAAAGCAGAAAGGCTTATCATCTAAAATTTTTTGTCCCATTTAAATGTAAGGACCATGTGAAAAAAAAATAAATATGCAGCTTTGTTTTTTCTCCTCAACCTCTCATATGACATTTCCTATTTGATTAGAAAAATCACAGAATGGGCAAAGGTGAGTAGAAACCCTAATCCAGTTTACAGTCTGTTAATTAAAAGCCAAAAGTTTTTCTCCCTTCTACAAGTAAAGGCTGAGAACAATTCATACTCCAATAGTGCTTTTTTTATGGTGAACTTCAGCCCCTGCGGCGATGTCCCAGGATACATACATCTGCATGTATCCATCCTGTTTATTACCTTATTTAGTTTTTATAAGATTGAGAGATGAGGAAACTGGAGATAATCATTTTACCTAAAGGCAGTTGTTTTAGTCAGCTTTTTCACTGATGTGACCAAAAGACCAAAAAAGAACAATTAGAGAAGGAAAAGTTTATTTGGGGGATCATGGTTTTAGAGGTCAATAGACAGTCCATAGACAGCTGGCTCCATTCTTTGGGGCATGGGGTGAGGTAGAACATCATGGTGAAAGAGTATGGTGGGGAGAGCATCTGGGGACATGGCACCTAGGAAGCACAGAAAGAGCTCTGTTGGATAAGGACCAAATATAAACCCCAAAGGCATGCCTATAGGAACCCATTTCCTCCAGCCACACCCTACCTGCCTACTCTCACCCCCCAGTTAATCCTATCAGAGATTAATGCACGGATTGAGTTAATTCTCTTATAAAACAATCATTTCACCTCTAAACTTTCTTCTTTATCTCACACCTCACCTCTAAACCATAACAGCAGTTAACTGAAAAGTGGCAGAATATGATACAAAACCCTGACTTTCCTTTCCCAGTTATAGAGCTCAATTAAACTAAAAAGTCTTTGAAATATGAATGTCATCTATGAAAAAAAAACATACCAAAGATGCAAAATAAATAAATGAAAATAAATAAATAGGCGACTAATCAAAAGGCTGGGTTGAATATAATTCTTTTTAAGGAAGAATGGCTAAATGAGTAGAGGAATACACACTATTACAACTAGAAATTTCATTATCTTATTTTTCCCATTTGTTTTAATGGATTCTTTGAGATGGCATGAAAGTTATTTCAAAAGGAATGTGACCTCTGAGTCAGTAGTATCAGGCCACTTTTGTTCTGCCTTCCCATAGGTTTAAAATTTTATTTTTATATAAAGGACAGTATGTGCCCATCAGGAATGTAGACCTGTCACTCAAATGAGGTGTTCTTTATCTGAGTTCATTTGGTATATCACACTATCTTAATCATCTTTCTCTCATTTCATCCACTTATAAAGTGTTGCATTTTGTCTTTCATCTGGCAAGATATAATTCACCTCAATATCCTTTATGGGGAAAATGATATATATGTACTTCCACTTCCTGTGTAGGATTGTACATGTGCAATATATCCATGACACAGGATATTCAGGCGACCTTTAAGGAACTCTTACTAGTAACACTTTAGGATGGATGCTTGGGTGTTTAAGTAGCCAATATCCAAAGGTAGAAAAATATTAATTATGTATGAAATCAGATACCACTTTTATAGTGCTAATATATGTAGTGTTTACAGTTTATTTTAAAAGAGTTTATCATATACTGATCTCAAAAAAAAAACAGCACTTCTTCCAGATAATTAAAATATTTAATAGTGTGAATTCTAATGAGACTGTTATTTATGATTAGAAGATCTGCCTTATGGCCATTTGAAATATGTTTATCAATCTTTTAAAGGCAGCTGAAATCTTCTATATGCTTCTTGCATGATTCAATAGGACCATTAACATCATTTTACCATTTATTCTTCCAATTCAAGTCATACCCATTTTTGAGTATATGTACTAGTCAGCTTCTAATCACTGTGATCATAATACCGGACAATGACAACTTGAGGGAGAAAAAGTTTCTTTTGGGCTCATGATCCCAGAGTTTCAGTCCATAGTTCACTGACTGCATTACTCTGAGCCCAAGATGAGGCAGTATGTCATCCAGGAAGGAAACAGCACAGGAAAGCTGTCCAGTTCTTGACAGCCAGGAAGCAGAGTGAGTAATCACAAGCAGTCGCAGACAAGATATACAATCCCCAAGGCATGACTCTAGTGACCTCCTACTTCCTCCTGCCAGGCCAATCTGCCTAGAGTTATCACCCAGCAACTCATTCAAATTAGTAAACCCATCAAATGGGTTAATCCACTAATTAGATTACAGTTCTCAACATCTAATCCTTTCATCTCTAAATGTCCCTGCATTGGATATGTTTTCAAGACATGAGTTTTTTTGGTAGACAATTTATGTCTAAACCACAATAGATAAAGGTTTACAAATAAAAAAAAAGCCTCCAAATAGGTGGTTGTTTCACCTCTATGTTAAAAAAAAATCAGACAAGGCTAGACAATTCCTTTCATGTTCAGTGAAGAGTCCAAGAGCAGCAGCCACCAAGATGGTCATAGCATTTAAGTCTGCAAATTCCAAACTAAGGGGCAAATATATAACCAGCTGGAATTATCTTTTTTTAATCCTAGAATTCATTTTTCAAAAAACATTTGATACTCTTTCATTTCCATTATATTGTAGTAAATACGAGCATATCTTAAATTCAACCTAGATGAATGAGATATAACATGCATCAAATGTGAACAAATGGCAACACCTATTTAGGTACTCTAAAGTAATATATTGCTCATACATACCATGCACAGTGTGTAAATAAAATCCCAAAGAATGTACTGGAGAAAATATGACACATCAATAAGCTGGGAATAAATGTTGCATGCAATATTATTATCTGAAAAGTAGCTCAGTGTCTTTGCACTGGATATAGTTTCAATAATCAGAATTGGGTTTTAACTGAAATGTTTCATTTAATTTTTATTTAACATAAGCTTCTCTGATTATTTAATTTTAATAGTAACTTGCTATTATGTTGCTTATTCTGCTCAGGTTTCCCTAAAAAAATAGTATGGAATAGAAATTGTGACATCAGGGTCCCAGCAATGTTGGGTTCTCATGTGAGATACCCTCTTGTCGGGTCTCATATGACAGACAGAGACAGAGACAGCTAAGCTCTGGTGTCTCTTTTTATAAGAGTACTAATTTCATGACGAGGTCACCATTCTCAGCAACTTATCTAAATCTAATTTTCTCCCAAAGGCTCATTTTCAAGTACTATAAAATTGGGGGTTAGGACTTCTTGTAGACTGGAATGTTTATTTCCAATTGGAATTATGCACGGAAACCTAACCTCTAATATGATGATGTTCAGATATGGGGACTTGCGAAATGACTAGGTCCCAAAGGCAAGATTCTCCTGAATGGGACCAGTAACCTTAAAAAAGGGACTCCAGAGAGGACCCTTCTTCCTTGTCTTCTGTGAGGACACAGGGAAAACAAAAAAACAAACAAACAAAGCCACCTGTGAATAAGGAAATTGTCCCTTACCAAAGACCAAGCAGTGGTGCAAAACTGTAATCACAGTGGCTTGGAGGCTAAGGCAGGAGGATCTCAAGTTCAAGGCCTCAGTAACTCAGCAAAACACTGTCTCTAAATAAAAAATTAAAAAGACTGGGGATGTGGCTCAGTGGTTAAGCACCTCTGGGTTCAACTTAGTACCAATAAATAAATAAATAAATAAATAAATAAATAAATAAATAAAAGAAGAAGAAGAAGAAGAAGAAGAAGAAGAAGGAGGAGGAGGAGGAGGAGGAGGAGAAGGAGGAGGAGGAGAAGAAGAAGGAGAAGAAGAAAAAGAAATTTTTTAAATTCATGGAAAATATTTATAGCTTTTTCCTTTGTGAAATAAAAACATATACAGAATTATCCACATACCTTTTAGTAATGAAAAATCAATGGAAATCAAGTAGCATAATTACTTATGATAAGGTAAGGAAGCTAGCTAGCATAAGCAATAAAAGCATTTTGGATATTATAGTGGTAAATTGGTAATATGATCATACAAGTAATAAACATGGTTTTATGATTGAATCAAAGATGGAAACACCTAAATATAAAATAATCTGGGTCAGTTCTTTCCTGGAGCTACCTATTATGATCATCAATGTATACTTCTGAGCAAATTTAATGATAGAAAATCAAGCATAATACATATGTCTTTTAAGTGTGAGAAAACAGAATGTGTGTGCATGTGTGTTGTAGCTTCATGTGTGTCAGTTAAGAACAATTGCATTTTAAATTTAGTATAGAAATACAAATATTGAAATAAAATGTAGTAAAATTTATTTAATTTCTTTCATTTTTTTAATTTTCAAAAAAAACTTTTAAATAATGAGAATAAATTATTTTGATATAAATATATGCTATGCTATATTGCTATTTAAATTAGGTATTATATACGCATTAAAATATATGATAATACATGCTACCAAATTAATATATAAGGAATCCTGATGTCTGGGTAGCTTAAAATATACAGGTTTATTTCCTGTCATATAATGTCTACTGATAACAGACAATGTCCAACATCATCTGGCATCTTGTAATACCAGAGAAATGGAGAACAGACACAAACCAAACAAACATAAAGATTGTTAGCCAACACTGGCCTACAGACCCAATTTTACTGTCTGGTAAGCTTAGAATCACAAGGAGCAAAAAAAATATATATATATTTCCCAAACATTAAGATAGGGAGTTCACTGGCACGAGCAAGATGACATTCTAGATGGATATTCAAGGGTATATTAACATCTGTTCTTTATCCTACACCCTGAAATATTAAAAGTGACAAGTTCACAATAATGGTTTGCTTCATTTTCTAGCTTGTCCCCACTTATAATGTTAAATCAGATCCTAATATAACTGTGATTTTTTTATGTGTCAATACAACTAGACTATCATGCTCAGTTATTTAGTCAAACATCAGTCAAAATTTGTTGGAAAGGTATTGTTAGATATGAATGATATTTAAAGCAGTAGATTCTGAGTAAAGAAAACCACTCTCAGCTTTGGGTGGGCCTTATCCAATCAGTTGGAAGCATAAGAGAAAAGACTGAAGTCCCCGGAAGAGGCAGGAATTATGCACCAGAGACTGACTTCAGACTTCAAACCTTTTGTTGCTGGAGCCAGTTACTTAACACACACAAAAATAAGAATCAGTCTCTCCTGTTTCCTCTCTCACTATTTCTCTCTTTCTATCTCCCTCCCTCCCTCTACACACACACCCCTTCCTGGTTCTGATGTCCCTCTGGAAAACCTTGACTAATAAACTGTCTCTCTGAGAGTAACAAATACTAAACTTCCTATGTACTAAGCCTCAAACTTTGTCAATTGTTCTAAAAGAGAGGATATCTGAAATAGAAACTCTTGGAAAAAATCAAGATAAACAACACTGCAATAATTTGCTACTATAAACACACATGCACACATAAACACACACACACACACACACACACACACACATGCACACACACACAACATGCTTTCTACAGACATGACCTTGAAAGGACCTTTTCTCTTCACACCTACAATGATGCTTTTACTGATATTTTGTTCTTATGAAAGAAAAACAAAAGCCAAGAAGGAACCTGAAAAAAATATTTTATTCTATGATCATTCTCTGTTGGTAATTTTCCATGACAGGTGTGATTGCCTACCTGTGAGAGAAAAGAGCCCATATTGATAAAATTTCTTAGAACGTTTGGCAACTTTAGGTTTGATCTTCCTCCATTTGGTTTATCTTTCCCACTTCCTACATGTCATAATTTTTCTGACTGTACTTAACAGGCTTCCCAGGTTTAATTTTTGTCCAGTGGGAACAATGTGCTGGCTTGGTTTTAAGGCTGACCCTCCTCTTTGGATTCTTCCCATATGTTTTTAAAACATATATTATACCAAGTTCCTGTTTTCTCAGTGCATATTTTTATATGTGGGGGTTAACTGGAGTAAAATGAACAGATTAAATTATATTTCAGTCGTATTCTGGCTTAATTTCCCCTTGAATTCATTTCAAGCTGACTGTTCCATCCTCATTCATCTTTATTCATTCAACTGTATCCCATGGATGTTTGCCATTTAAGCACCTGGTAGTTTTCCCCTCTTGGCAGATTCTTGGATTCCTCCTAGCTTTTCTAGTGTTTTAGTAGAATTAAGAACATTATTTTTCTCAAAGGTGAGGAGGGTTTAGGGGAAAATTTAATGCAATTTATTTTCCTTGCCAAAGAAATGTTAGGAGTTTAAGAGGTAAATTTCATAGATATATCCCTCCCCTCTGGGTTCCATGCTTGTTATGCACGTAAATCTTCACTCTGCATTTTAAGGACTTTGAAATTGGAAGCACCACAGGGTTATTGCCAGAAAGCACCAATAAACAGCAATGCTTTCAATGCCTGTATAATGCTTTCATTATAAACTTCGAAGTTCAGAACACTCAAAACTATAATCCTAGCAACACACAGCATTAATGTTTCATGTAACTTTTACTGTGCATTCACAGAACTCATAGTTTAACAACTTAAGAATTATGAGATTTAAGTATATGTTTCTTAAACAAATGTGATGGCATCAGGATATATATATATATATATATATATTTTTGCTTCTCCAATCCATGACAATTTTTATCTGTCCACACCATGCTTTAGCAAAATTGTTTTGCACAGTTTTATGAATTACACCAGTAAATCCTAGGGCAGTTTGAATGATAAATTAAGATCAACAATGATGGAAAATACCTAACAGCCACCACTCCACCTCTGCTCTAGCTGGCACGTTCCACATTACAATGGAGCAGAATTCCCTACCAGGTATTTTCTCAGTATAGATTAGTTCTTTCAGGATACAGATTTCACACCAAACAGAAAAAGACAAGACAAAATTACAACTGGTTTCTCAAATAGCTCCTGCAACCACAAGTGTAATATGTTCAGTGTGGGAAGCCTTGCTAATGATGCATACATTTCCCAGCCACATCCACACATTGATCAAAACCAATGTCACTAGCTTTATCTTTGAAAATAAAGATTGTGTGTGTCTGTGTGTGTGTGTGTGTGTGCGCGCGTGTGCATGTACGTGCATGTACTGGATGTAACACTGTTTAAATAAATGTTAAGTATGAAAAGAATTTGCCTTATGGAAGAAATATGCCTTTGGAGATGTCAAGGTGACACTTTGAGATTTGTCTATCTAGTCTAAGTCTTAATACTCGAGTGACCTTGACTGAAGGAGATAATGTCAAGTTGAAAAGCACTAAAATAGAGTTAAAAATGTTTCCACAATTCCATGAAGAAGGATGAAGTGAGATGAAGACAGAGCGATCAAATGTTACTTTAGTGAACGTGTAAAATACACACTCTGTGCCATTTCAAACTAAAGTAAAATTTATTTGGGAAAATAAATATACAACATTTGTTTGAGTTACTGTACCTTATTACATTTTAATTGATATTTAGGTAAATTTTGTTCTTCCTGAATGCATACTCTTAACAAATTAAGTGTGTTATACTTTATGTATGTGTGTGTGTTTGTATAACACATATATACACACACATATATGTGTGTATATATACATACATACCCAAATCTGTTTTCAACTATGATCTATTAGTTCCAAATTAAAACTTTCAAGCTCTATTAAAATTTTCTTTAGATTTAATTTTAATTATATCTAAGTTTTATTTATCTGTACTTGTGTGTGCATAAAATATATAACTTGAGCTGCAGAACAATCTATGTGTGTGTGTGTGTATGTGTGTGTGTATGATATAAATGATAGAAATTATCTTTACATACACTTTAATTCAGGACTGCCTGCTATTTTAACTAAATATCTGAAACAAATATTAAGAGTTATAAAATATTTATTTGTAAATGGAGCTCTGCTTTTCAAATGCTGGAAAACTCTCCTTGATCACGGTTGTGCCTATATTTATTAGGAGGTCATACGTTCTCCACATAACTGAAAAAGCAATATCAAGGAGCCTTTTTTCCATTATAAAAGGAAGAGGGATGTCAATGAGAGCCTATTAATGGGATGCTTTTATCTTTTATGTTAGCAGGTTGTGATGTCTTTGGTTTGGTAAACATTGGCTGCTGAGCTGGAGATAAGAAAAAAAAAGAAAAGCCACATCAAATTACACAGTTGGGATAAACTAGAAATATAATAGAGCTTGATTTATCCATGCCTTGCCTGTAAACTCAGACATTCACCTTAAATTCAATAATTCTGTAAATATACCACAAAGTAAGTTTAGATAGTCTGGAAGATCTGACATAATAAAATCCAACAAGTAAATGAAGAAGTGTTTCTGTCACTGTAAATCTGCTATCACCACCATAGGTACCTGGTACTCTGTGAAGAGGCTGATCTTTCTCTGTCTTATTCCCATGACAAGAATCATGTTTGTTTAAAAAGCTATGTTATTCCAAAAAACTTCATACTTTCATTGAGCAATTTTTGAATATTCTTTTTTCCTCTCTTTGATCTATACTTAACCATTCCTATATAACTTTAAATAAAGAATGCTGGTACTCTAATACTTTAGAAAACAGAATCCCATGTTACATTAAGCATACAATGATTTTGTTAGGGGAAACTCCAAGGAAAAAGATGGAAGTGGACCCTCAGCCTGCTGTGAGAGGTGTTGATTCACACTGGAGGTCCTACCCTAGTGAAGAGAGAAGAATATTCAATGGTTGTGAACATTCTAGACAGGTTGCAAATGTAGGAAGTTTGGAAGGTCATTATTAGTCCTTGGACCACAGACAGTTATCTCAGGATCTTGCATCTTGCATGAGCAGGGCTGCTTTCCTATTCCTGCCACACTCAGTCACTAACTTGGATTAGTCCATGGGACATATGTTCTGTGTTCAGTGTGTTAATGGGCTTCTATCAATTCTGCAGTCAAGCAGCTACAGCCCTTGCTCCACCACATCCTCCCGGTTGGACGCTTGCAAGGGACTTTCTCATGGCTGCCTTTTGTAGGGCTTGTTTCAGAAAATATCTTTCAACTTTGCTCACATCGATGGCAAATTAGGATCAGTGTTTCAAAAGAAGAGGAAAGGTGAAAGACATTTCAAAGTACTGTAAAGTACATGATTCAATGTCACAGTATTAATAATAATGTGCTACTCTGTGTGGGTATCAACCTAGTATCTTTCTCCCTTTACTCTAAGAGAACTTTAACCTCCAAACTTGCAAAAAAAAAAAAAGTTGACAAAGTTCACTTCATTTTAAAACATGTTGTCGGTGCATCATTGATTTAATAAGAATTAAGGGTGTTGGCTGGGCATAGTGTCACATACCTGTAATCCCAGCATCTCAGGAGGCTGAGACAGGATTGTAAGTTCAATGCCAACCTCAGCAACTTAGCAAGGCCCTAAGCAATTCAGACAAAGCCTTTCTCTAAATAAAATATAAAAAATTCTGGGGACATGGCTCAGTGATTAAGCACCCCAGGTTAAAAAAAGAGAATTAAGACTGCTGTTTTGCAGAAAGAAAAAAAATATAATGTTGATTGGATTTGATTAATTATATATAACTATGATCTTTCATTCATAGTTAAGAAATGCTGCTTTTAAATCCAGTCCTTCACACTTCCAAAGTGATTTTTTTAATATTAAATGACTTTTGGCTTTTTTTGTGGGGGGGGTCACAAAAAACATCAAACTCCAAGGGGAGTGCAATGTGTATTACTAAAATAAAGATAATCATCACAAACTCTATTTCAAAAGTGCTTAATACTAATGAATCATGTGAGGCCCTGGAAAACAACCTTTTGACATTTCCATAGAATATTTGTTGCACTATTTTAAAGAAACAGTAATGCAAAGCTACCTACCCATGAGAAATTGATCTTCAGTACTTTAATGTAATTAGTTCTGAATTCCCTCTCTGGTTTCCCTGGGTCTGCTTTAGTCTTGAAACCAATTCAAAGCAATGTTTTAATTATTGCAACGTGTAGCTTAATGGGAATTCTCGGGCGTCTCAGCACAAACACCTACAAATCCTTTCCACCCCCAACCTTCTGATGTCTGTATTTAATTTTCAACTTTCCGAAAACCAGGCATGCATTTGCCACAGAGCCACGAAGTAAGATAATCAGTGTTATGCATTAACATGCATCCTGAACCTGCCATGTTGTGTCTCAGGAGAAAGAAATCAAATCTTCTTGCAGAGCCTTTGGAGGTGGCAGCCACTAGCTCCCCACTGAGGATATTTGATACACTTCCCCAGCACTTGGCCCTGCTTTCATTCCATGTGATACTCTACTCAATTGCATTTTATTTGGGAGTAATATGAAAATTCAGCACTTTGAGCCTAAGTGTTTTTTTGTTGTTGTTGTTGTTGTTTTGTTTTGTTTTGTTTTCAAATAGAGATCCAGATCCTGTGGTCCTGTCAGAGGCATAAGCAATATTTGAGATCTGTTCAGGTATTATCCAAGGTGTCATGATTCTTTTGGTCTTACAAATGTTATAAATTGCAGCTACAAGTGAAATGGTAAGAAGGAGCAGAGCACAATGAGGTTCTCAGAATGGTCTGCAAACAAATGCTGATTTAATCCATTTTACTCACTTAACAATTCCTTTCTGTGTAGTTCACCTAAATTCAGGCACTTGCTTTCTCCCTTAAAAATTTTGTGAATACCCAAATCTGCACCACATTGGACTAGGATCTGACTTCCTGAACAAGACTCCTAAAGCACAAGAAGTAAAATCAAGAATAAATAAATTGGATGGATTCAAATTAAAAAGCTTCTTCTCAGCAAAGTAAACAATTAATAACTTGAGGAGAAAGCCTAAATATTGGGAGAAAATCCTTACCACATGCACCTCTGATAAAGCATTAATCTCTAGGATATGTCAAGAACTCAAAAAACTTAACACCAAAAAAAAAAAACAAAAACAAAAACAAATAACACCCAATCAATAAATGGGATCAGGGACTGAATAGATACATCATAGAAGAAATACAATCGATCAACACATATATGAAAAAGGATTCAATATCTATAACAATTAGAGAAATGCAAATCAAAACTACTCTAAAATTTCATGTCACTCCTGTTAAAATGGCAATCATCAAGAATACAGGCAACAATAAATGTTGGCGAGAATGTGGTGAAAAACATACATTGCAAATTGGTGCAACTCTTATGGAAAGCAGTATGAAGATTACTCAGAACACTGGGAATGGAACCACCATTTAACCCAGCTATCCCACTCCTTGGATTATACCCAAAGGACTTAAACTCAGCATACTATAGTGATACAGCCACATCAATGTTTATAGCAGCTCAATTCACAATAGCTAGACTATGGAACTAATTTAGGTGTCCCTCGATAGATGAATGGATAAAGAAAATGTGATATATATATATATATATATATATATATATATATATATATACACATACATATATATATAATTGAATATCACTCAGCTTTAAAGAAGAGTAAAATTATGGCATTTTCCAGTAAATAGTTGGAGTTGGAGAATATCATGCTAAGTGAAATAATAAGCCGATTCCACAAAACCAAAGGCCAAATGTTTTCTCTAATATGCAGATACTGATGCACAGTAAGGCCGGGGGGGGGGCACTAGGGAAGAATAGTGTTACTTTAGATTAGGTAGAGGGAAGTGATGGGAGGGGAGGAGCAGAGATGTGGGGATAGGAAAGATAGTAGAATGAAACAGACATTATTACTGTATGTATATGTGTGTTTACATGACCAATATGATTCTGCAACATGTACACTCAGAAAAATGAGAAGTTATACCCCATTTATATATGGTATATCAAAGTGCATAAATGCATTATACTTATATGTATAACTAATTAAAACAAATTAAAAATTTTTTAAAATAAAGTGCTTCATAATGTGAAAAAAGAAGTTTTTTTGAGTACAGACTTTGCTGGGTATAGCATAAGAAGCCTATCCCAAAGCATAATATTGTCATTAGAAATTGACAAATTGACTTTAATATTCTTTTGTAAGCCAGTAGGATTTTTTTTTCTGTTTTGTTTTTGGGAAATTCTAAAATAGAACTACCATATGATCCAGCAATCCCACTTGTGGGTGTAAGTTCAAAAGAAATGCAATCAGTATCTTAAGGAGATATCAACACTCATAAATTCAAGGAAGCCAGTGCTCTCTGTAGCCAAAACATACAAACAAACCAAGAGTCACTTGAAGAATTTAGGGACAAAGAGATTGTGATATATATACACTATATATACACAAATGTGGACATATGCATATATGTATATATAGCATACATGTAATGTGTGCACATGTATATAAAATACATGTATATATAATGTACATATGCTTATATGCATTTATATATATATTTATATAAAATCTACATGCATATATAATGTATATTAACAACCCAATTGTGCCTGAGTACTAGGGTAGCTTTTGGAAAGGCTAAATAAAGCAGCATGTAAGGCGAATGATTTATTAGGGAAAGCTTACAAGAGATCAGTGGCTGCTCTGAGAAGAGCTCAGTGATGACAGGCTGATGGATTGTACCTTCATCCCTCAAGGTGCTGTGCCAAGCAATGCCTTCTCTCTCTCACACAGAATTTTGTGCAATGGCAGCTGGCTGGACTAGTGGCATGTATCCTTTCCACAATGACCTCAGTTCCCTGCCTACCCCACTAAGGAGGGGGGAGGGGCTTATAAATTAGGCTGCAGAAGCAGTGACATCATCAGCATTAGCTTGCTTAGTTTGCTTGTCTAACCAGTATCCCAAGGAGCAACTGTCTTGCCATTTATGCAAGAAACTAGCTTTCTATGGATAAAACTAATTAGCCCTTTGCAATGAGCATAAGAGAAAGCCAGTGTCCTTTAAGGTGATATGTATTTACACATTCTAAGTCAGACTTGCTCTTATGGTCCCCTTACCATTCGCCTAAGGTTTGGGAGAACACAAAGGTACATGAAAAGGAATATAATTCAGCCTTTTTAAATTGAAGGAATGTTGCTATTTGCAACAAGGTGGATGAGTCTAGAGAACATTCTGCTTAGTGAAATAAGCCATGCACAGAAATAAAAATACTGTGTGAATACACTAATATGTGGGATCTGAAAAGTTCACACTCATACAACAGACACTAGAACAATGACATCGAGGGGCTGAGGCGGTGATGAAAATGGGGATGTGCTTGTCAAAGGTACCAACTTTACATTACAGGATGAGCAGGACTTATTTCATTGTCAGCATCCTGAGAACTTTACACGTGTGTTCTCTAGTCAAGAGTCAATATGAGAAAACTTTTAACCCTTGGTTTCTTGGGGAGGCTTATTTCACTTAGCATGATAGTATACAGATCCATCCATTTAACAGAATATGGCAAAAAGTCATTAAAACCAAAGGCCCAATGTTTTCTCTGATATGTGGAAGCTAACCCACAATGGGGGGGGGGAGGCAATGGTGAAATAGCAGAACAGGGGAGCAGACATAGGGGAATTGAAGGGAAGGGAGGGAGGATAAGAAAATGAACAGTGGAATGAATCTGACATAGAATTCCTATGCACATATATGAATACACCATAGTGCATCTCACCATTGTGTATATCCACAAGAAATTAACTTAAAAAAATAACAATTTGTAAATGGCCGAAAGATCAAGGCAACAGGGAGTGGGTAGAGGTAAGAGGAAGCAACAGACTGGGGTCTGAATTAGAACAAGATATATCCCATGTTTGTATAATTCTTTCAAAAGATACTCTACTGTCATTTATAACTAAAAAAACAATAAAATAGTAAAAAAGAGTCAACTTGCAGACACCTTGACTTCAGCTTTATAAAACCCTGAGTGAAGGACCCAGTAAATTCTGCTGGAATCCTGGCCCAGGAAAACTATGAGATAATCATTCTTTTTTTTTTTCTTTAAGCCTCCAAACTGAAAGTAGTTTGTTAGAGAGCAAGAGAAAATGAATACTACTAAACTTCAAATCTTTATTTTATTCATGGACTTCGGATACCTATTTACCTAAATGAATAGATTCAGTATTCACTACTATTTTTATCTTAGTGTGTTCTCACTGTCACAGAAAGAGTTCCATCAGTCTAACATGAAATAAAAAAGAGAAAGAAAAGGAATTTTAATTCATCTGTGGGTCTTTTTCTATTTAAAATCTATAGCAGTTTGGGAAAAAAAGATCATTTCATGATCCTAATCTAAAGGATGAACTGTGATACCTAAAGCTATGGAAAAGAAGCCCTTCTCTTATCTCATTATTTAATGATGTTTGGTTTTTAAATGTTTAATTTGAACTCTGAACTTATATCCTTCTTCTGTAAATTTGTTCTGAGTAGAATTATTTGAACAGAAGTAAACTTTTTAAATTACCATAGAATAATTTTGTTTGTCTTTTCTAAATATAAATTGCAAATCATCTCTAAAAGAAAATTACGACTCAGTGCTCTGGGGATACATTCAAGACATTTGTGGTTTTCACATCATTCTAGGTGGTTCTTATAATCGTAGATACTTGGGAAACTACCATAGAACAGTTGTGCATTTATCAGAAGATCCTGGCTATTTCTAATATGTGAGGTATGAAGCAAAAGTTTGGTTGTGACTAAAGGAATTTCCCATCCTGAAGTGAGGAGACCCTAGAAGCATTGATAGATATGTAAGTGCACCATGTACCATTTGGAATTGAAGGAATCGATTGCTGGAATCCACTGGCTGAAGGCTTTACCACAGACCACTGTGGTCAGAGAAGATCCACTTTATTCAGTGAACCATACACCAGGGTGTTTCTAAAGCAGAAAAGCAAAAGCTTATGAAAGACACTTACTAAACATTTCCAGACAGCTTTCCAATACCACAGGCCATAATTGCAAAAGATGGAAATTAATCTTCCTGCCTTTTTCCTGACCTTTGCACCCTTTCATCTTTCACCCATTGTTCTCTTCTCTTCTGACTGTTTCAGGAATTCAGGAATAATCTCTCTCAGAACGTCAGTTATCAGAAAGCAGGTAATGAATAATAAAATTGTTACTTTCCATTTCAACTTTTCATTTTATTTTTAAAAGAACCTCTTATTTCAGACAAAATATGAAGGATAAATTGTACCTATAAGAAAATTTCATGTTTCTGGAATGAATTTTGACTGGTTGCTCTAAATACAAATATTTTTACAGAGAAGCATTGATATAAACCCAAGTTCAATGCTATTTCATCAGTAAGCTGTAGCACTTGATTTGACTATTTGTAGAGTTTTTTCCAATCAATTATTAAGCTTTTGTTGTAAGCTCCTTAATGTATAACATGCATTAGTATTCTTGGATAATCAATAAACAGAATCCAATTTATTCTTACCAAAATAAATATCCAGTTGTCTATTTTGCATTTATTTCAGCCCCAAACCGCATCTATAATGCATTTGATACTTAGAATTCCTTAGCATTTATACATTGCTTTAAATGTGCAAAAATAGAAATGCTTCCATACGTAGGCATTTTAAACATGTGTGTTGTTAGCCATAAAGATCACCAGACACCCAGAAAGCTTAACTAAAAATTTTGGAAGATACTTGACCATTTTTGTATTTTTATCCTTACTTAACAAAAAGAAAAAAATAAGTTTAATAAGATATAAGTTTCTATAAGTCACAAGTCTAATAGCTGAGAAAATTAAGAGTTAAAATCAGTTTTATATAGATTACCTGTTTATTTCCTACACTAAAATAATACCAGTTAAGAGTCAAAGACTTATTATTACAGATGTACATATAGCACAAACCTCAATAAAAAATTGCCAAACATATATAAGTGATAATTATTCAAATTAATGTGATGAATTACTGAAATTACTTTATGCATACACATATATGTAAGTGCATATAGTGCATGTGATTTTTTTAAAAATACAGATATGTCACTACAAGGACAGCTGGTGACATGCTAATTAGGGCATTCGTGGCTTTGTAATATTTTAGTGACAATACACATCAGAAATATAAATCTATCTTCGTTGTGCAAATAAATCCTGACACAATAAATCAAATATGCATGAACACCCTTAACCTTTCTTATCAATAGGATTTTATTGTTAACCAATGCCCAGCAGGGGGTGCTGGCACATTGGCACTGGTGACTGGAGGACATTGGTTGTCCTACCACGTCAAACAAAATATTAAGAATTAAGCCCCTTCACAGAATTCATTTCTGTATATACTTTTTGGAGAATAAAGGTCATCCATACACATTCATAATGATATTAGTATTAGAAGCAAACTTAATTTGTTATTTGCATTTTAATAGTTTTTTGATGAAAGAACTTGAATTCCTGAAGTGGGTTTGAATGAAACCATGTAGAATTAAATATTTTTTATCAATACTTAATATTGACAGGCACAGTGCTGCACACCGATTTCCCAGTGACAGGGAGGCTGAAGCAAGAGGATCACAATTTCCAGGCCATCGTGGTCAATTTAGCAAGATCCAGACTCAAAAGAGTCTCAAAGAGAAAAGAAAATGTTGCTCAGTGATAGAGCAACCCTGGGTTCCATCTATAGTATTGAAAAAAATATATAACTAATATTATTTATTTAGACATGACTTATATGTATCAGCTATTATTAAGTTTCATATTAAACACCATTAGAACGGTCTTGTGTGTTAAATTATTAATATAAATATAAACATAAATCTTTTGCAGCCTTTGAAAGGTGATTTTGACTATTTCTCAGTAATCAAGGGGATAAAAACTACAAAAATTAGTATCATTGGCTGCTTAATTTTAATATAAATCATTTCTGTCTACAAAATATGGTCAACTGGTCAACTCAGTAGAGTACGATGTGCAATGATTCTGTTAGTGTTTGTAATATAAAACAATCTAAAACTGAACTGAATTTTATTGGAGGGGAACATATTTTAATGGCATCAGTTGGATGCAATTCAGAATCATCAATAGAAATAATCTACTCTCTCATCTTTAAAGATGCTTTTACTCATGTAATTGAAGTAATTTAACTGTAAGAAAAACCCATATTCTTTCACTTGTCAGTTAATACTACTTGGCTGCAACATCTATTACCCAAACATTTCCCAGTTAGGTTCAGCCAATCCAGGACACCAAGAATGCCTCAAAACTGTGTTCCTCAAGTTAAAGAGGATCTTCCCCACATGAAGAGAAATGTTCTGGTTAGAAGGTCCTTTGTCTGGTTGTACTTTCCTAAATAGTTTCCCTTCCATAAAAATGTGTGATAAATGACAGAGTCTGCCTCAGTCCGGCTGCAGCAAAATAACCGGGGGTGACGAACAACTTTTGTAGATTGATACAGCAGGAGAGGGAGCTGTTTATTGTAGGACAGGAGCGGTATTTATACGTTCCACACAGCTTATCTTAATTAGCATAAACTAGATACATCAGTCAACCAATAAGAAATCTCCACACTTAATGGTTCGCTGGCCTTACTTCACAAACCACTCCCTCTGGCTTTTTGCCAGGCGCCATCCTGACTTGTTTACAGACTCTAACAAGAGTCTCTGGAAATTTCTATCATGATTAAGATATCAGGGGCAGAAATGGGGAAGAGTTCATCCACAAAAAGAGGAGGATAGCATTTTATTCCATTATATCAGCCTAAATAAGTAGTTCAAATACATTATATTGAATTCTCCACTTTGGGTTTATCATCCACCAAATTAACTCCTTTACAGTTCACTCTAATGTCAAGTATATTCTACCATTTTACATAAAAATGTTCATTAACTTTTAAAAAAAATAGTCTTATTTTCTTTATTTATTCATAATTGTCCCATGTGTTAGAAGATCATCAGCATATTAATAATCAAGCATTTAATGAAACATTTGGATTCACTCAATTCAGATTCTCACAATACCATACTTAAATACATTGTTTATTCTTCATTTATCCACATGAGATGCGTAAAATATTCAACCTTATTATCCTATGCAAGTATTTTGTGCCTATTGACATGGCAATCAATCAACAGATATTTTTCAGGTGACTGATTTGCAGGTAACTCTGTGTCAGCTGACTGAAGACACAGAAGTAAAGAAACATCTCTTGGACCTTTTCCTCTCCCATAATTTCTCAATTTGAGTGTTTTAAGTACAAGCATCTTCCAACCACTATGTCAAACATAGTCAAGCCTGGAAGTAGATTATAAAATTTTAAAATTGATTTTGTTAGTATGTTACAGTTATACATAATATCAGGTTCCTTTTGACATAATCATATATGCATGGCATATAATTTCCTCCATTTCAGTTCCCAATTCATTCTCTTTCCCTCCCTCCCTCCCTCCCTCCCTCCCTCCCTCCCTCCCTCCTGTTCCCCTTTCTCTTTCCCTCCTTCCTCCCTCCTTCCTCCCTCCTCCTGTTCCCCTTTCTCTACTCTTTCTTCTTTTTATTTACTACTTTTTATTTTTTTAATTTTATTTTATTATTATTTTTTGGGAGGTGCTGGGGATTGAACCCAGGACCTTATGCATGTGAGGCAAGCACTCTACCAACTGAGCTATATCCTCAGCCCCTACTACTTTTTAGATCATGCTTTATAGACATACCTAAAGGTGAAATTCACTATGGTATATTCATATATGTACTTATCATAATCTGTTCAATTTTATTCTACAATTTCTCACTTTTCCCATTCTTCCTCCCTCCCCTTTTGTCCTCTTCCTCTATTCCAGTGATCTTATTTGTATTTTCATGGAATCTCCCCACCTGTTTTTCGCTTTATCTTGTTCAAACTTCTGTATACTAGAGACATCATTTAACTCTTGAATTTCCAAATCTGACTCATTTCACTTAGCATGAGGTTCTCCATTTATGTCAATTTACCAGCAAATGCAATAAATTTCATCCTTCCCTATGGCTTAGTAAAATTCCATTGAGTATATTTACCACATTTCTTTTCACCTTTTGTCTGTTGCCAGGCATCTGGGCTGGTTTGATAACTTGGATGTAGTGAAGTGAGCTGCTATAAGCATCAATGTGCCTATATCACTATAGTATGGTGATTTTAGTTCTAAATACCAAAGAGTGGGACAGCTGTGTCATGTGATGGTTCCATTGCTAGTCTTTTGAGGACTCATCATACTGCTTTCCAGAGAAGTCATACTAATTTGCAGTCCCATCAACAATAAATGAGTGTACCTTTCCCTCCACATCTTCACCAGCATTTATTATTATTTGTATTCTTGATGATTACCATTCTAAATGGAGTGAGATGAAATCTCCATGTATTTTTGAATTGCATTTCCCTGATTGCTAGGATGCTGAACATCTTTTCACTTTTTTTCCACTTATATTTCTTCTTTTGAGAAATGTCTGTTTAGTTCTTTTGTCAATTTATTGACAGTGTTATTTGCTTCTTTGGTGTTAAGGTTTTTAAGTCTCTTATGTAGTCTGAATATTAAGCACTTGTAAGAGGACCAGCTGGCAAATTTGTTCTCTCCTTCTGGAGGCTCACTCTTCACACTTTTGATTCCATGGCTGTGCAAAAGGTTTTTTGGAATTACTCTTTTTGGTTATACATAACACCAGAATAACCCTGATGTAATCACAAAAGCAGGAGCACAACATGCTCCAATTCCTTCCCAGCAAACCCCCACCTCTGTTTCCTCCCCTCCCCTCCATGGATCCCTCTTCAATTCATTTGGTGAATACTACTTTTTAAATTAGTGTGCTGTGGATACACCTGATTCCAGGACCCACCGTGACATATCCATGTACTCACATATGAAATCTCAGTCATATTCAGTCTACTATTCCTCCCTCTTCCCATCCCTTCTTGGTCCTCCTCAATCCTCTTCACCTATTCTAACTTATCTTTTCTCTGTTTTGATGAAATTCCTTCTTATTTGTTTTTTCACTTTCTTTTCTTCCCACACCCAACTTATTAATTGTTGGTTTTACGCCTTGTGTTTTAGAAGTCTTATTAAAGAAGATGGTGCCTGAATCAATATATTGGAGCTTATCTTTTCTTGTTGAAAGTGTCTAGTCTGACTCCTAGGTCTTCTATCTATTTTATTTTATTTTATATATTTTTGGTACTGGTAATTAATCCCCAGGACACCTAGCTACTGAGTTATATACTAAGTACATTGTATTCTTAATTTTTGAGAGATGGTATAAGGTGGGTAGGGTCTTGCTAAGTTGCTGAGGCTGGCCTTGAACTTGGATACTCCTTCTATCCCCCAAGTTTCTGGGGTTTCAGGCATTTGCCCCCATGCCCAAGTCTTTTATCACCTTTGAAATGACTTTGGACATGGTGAAAGAAACAAATCTATTTTCATTCATCTACATGTGGATATCTACCTTATCTAGCACCATTTGTTAAAAAGGCTATTTTTTTTTTTTTTTGTATATCATGTTTTGGTACCTAGGTTGAGCATCAGGTGATGGTATTTATGTGGATTTCTCTTTTTGTCTTCTTTTATTTTCCATTGTTCTTTATGTCTGTTTGATGCAAATACCATGCTGTGTCTTCTACTATATGCCCGGGTGGTTTAATTTGAGAGCAGAAATTGTGATGCCTCCAATATCACTCTTCTTGCTCAGGATTCTTTGGCTATTTTGGATCTCTTATTCTTCCAAATGAATTTCAGGACTTTTTTTTTTTTTCTACTCGAGCACTGTGAAGCAAATCATTGGTATTTTGACATGGATTGTCATCTTACCCTGACCCACAAATGATGTTTAGAATCAAACTTGTTTTACTCTTCGGATATATAGTACACTAGGATGAATTCAAATGCTGTTCTTATTGTAGTTGATCTGCCAATGGTATTTTACAGTGTCCACTTTCTATTTCACAAAACTCTTACTTTTTTCTCATGGTTCCTAAAAATCCATAGTCATTTCTTATACCTTATAAATTACTCTTTCACAATCTCATTTGTTTTACCTTTCCTCTGCTTTGCCTGTAAATATCAGAATCTCCAAGCATTAAGAGTTGGCACTTCATCTTCACTGTGTGTTAATAGTCTGAAAGCAACCCAAAAAAGAAAGCTCTAGCAAACTGGAAGTTTCCTGTTTGCAGACAACAAGAACCATTACTGTCGAAAGGCTATGTCACTAAGTTCCCAGGGTATCCTCATTAATCTGAGTACAGAATATATTACCTCTTTTGTGTCGGTCTGGGTATTGGACTTATTTTCAAGAAAAATTTTTTTAAAGTTGGGCTTATTCTTGTCCAGCTGGATCTTCCCTTATTCTTCTCTTTGCTGATCTGCAGGTGGACATTAAGGACTCTGAGTAACTTTCAGCTTAAACTCCATATGCTTTAAATTTTTTTGCAAAAATAATTGAAGAACAAAACTGCACATATTAAAAATGTTTAATTTAATCAATTTTGACATAAGCATACAAACATCATACCATCTCCACTACTGAGGTAATAAGCATTTCCATTACCCCACAAGGTTACCTTTTGACAATGCCCTTCCAGAGTTTGCAATCTAGTAAGAAAGAATGTATGAACATCATAATATGAGAGACATCACTGCATGACAAGCTGTAATGAACAATATACAATGCTATAGATAAGTGACATAGACATTTAGAGGCAGAAGTTATCAAGGGCAGGATAATTGAAAATAGCCTCATCATTACCTATTTAGTGTATTTCCATACTGTTTTTCTATCTATATCCTATTTGATTATTGGTATTATCTTCAATTTTCTCCAGATGTTCATATAAAATACTCAATACATTCAAGGTTTGGATTTTTTTAGCTTTGTATAAAGATACAGCCTCTTTTTTTGGCTGCTTAACCCTTCCTCATGCCAAATAATAATGACCTTTGCATTCCAGATGTAGTCACAACATGAAATGGTTTTGGAGTTAGAAAAGTTCTCAAGTTGCTCCATTTGAAATCTCCTACGTGACATGTAAATTCATCTTCTCTTTCCAATTGTTCTCACATACATACTAGTACACATGGTTAACTCATTAATTTATATTAGTGACTCACATAGTTTTAAGCATACAGATTTTTTTTCCCCCAACGATTCTTTAAGGCAAGCCTTTTTATGTTGCTAGAGACAAACATGATCTCTTGATTCACATCAGTTAAGAGTTCCCAGGAACAACTGACTTCTGGTGGTGTTAGATTATAAACTCAGATGATGTCATTGGTCTCTCTCTCCTGTTCTCTTCCTCTCTCTATTTCTCTCTCCAACTGTAAGATATTTTCTACACACATAGGTTTATCAGATTAAAAAAAGATTTCTCAGTCAAATTTGAATTTCTCATAAACAATATTTTGTTATACTATAAATATCTTCCAAACATTGCATTGGACATTCTATATTGTATAGTTGTTTGTTGTTATTGTTGTTGTTGATATTTTTATGTTTTTATTTTTTTCTGAAACTGGCAAACATACAGAGCCATCTAATTGCCCTCAGGCAGGCTGCCTCATAATCCTATATCCCCCAAATAGCAACAAAAGAGTAAACAGACTTGATTTCCTTAAATTCTTAGACTGGGTCTTACTGGACCAAACTGAGTAATAGCCCTCAAACAACTGCCTAGGCCTGGGAGATAGAATGCATACATTTGATGGATCTAAATCAACTGCAGCCCTCCTACAATAGAGAGGGCAGGAAGGACAACCCCACCAAACCATATTTACTGAAAGTCATAGAGAGGCTACTGCCAAATGGAAAGCCAAGGTCCAGAGAGGAAATGTATGCTAAACAAGAAAAAGAAAAAGAAGCCCAGAAGAGATGTTTCTTAATGTAACTCCTACCTTGGAAATTCCTGACTTACTGATTAAAAAGTTTACTTTAAATTTAGGTATACTTTATCAGGCTCTATATTTTATCACCCACAGCTATATTCACCCTATCACAGGTTAGATATGAACCAACATGAACAAATGAATATGTGAGCTGTTAAATAGGAACTTCTCAGTTGTCACATGGCAAAGGAAGCGATTAGAGTTTTCAGTTTAGAAAACAGCATTTGGGTTAGACAGACCTAGATTTCGGTCTTTTGTATGCCATATGCAAAATAACTTGGACTCAAAGAAACTTGGACTACATTTATATTATTTCATTTGATTAGATTAAAAAGTAACCAGTTCACCTAGTATATTATAAACTTTTTAAAGTATTAACTTCATCACTATCAGCAATGGTCTTAAAAATAATCTTTCAAGTGGTATTCCTGTCATTTCTTGCACTTTTTACGTATTCAGTAGGTTATTATCTGTTGTGTCTGAGCCTATCTCTTCTACTAGGTTCATTAGCTCCTTGAGTTCATTATTCATTAGCGCATTTTTTTTCAAAATTTTCATGTGAACTTTTTCTTATGTCTGCTCAATCCATCTTGTTCTTAATAATTAAGGGGTTTTTGAATAATGATGATTTTTTTTTTCATTTTTACTCTCTTGAACTCCAAATTACATTTCTTTCCAAAGCTTCACCTTCCTGTATCTAATACACTGATGGATGTATGTAGATGCACAGTGAAGCAGTATTCTTATGGAATTTACTATGATCATATTTAAATTGTATTTTTGATATATTTTGCCCATAATATTGTTAGTTTAATTTTGATTATTTTTACTGTCCTTCACCAAAATATAACTCCTGTTTATATTCTGTAGCTAAGAGCTTGGGATATCCTCCAATTTCTTTTTTAAAACTTAACATTTTTTTCTACCCAGGAAAATACAATTTGAATTGTAAACCTAGAAATTTCAATGCATGTTTCCCTTTTACAGATAAATTACAAAATGCTACATATAAAAAATAGTGCATTAATTCCTGGAGAGCTGATCATATGCTACAGAATATAATGTGTGATTTTTCATACAATTTAAATGAAGATTATGGAAATGCATCTGCATTCATATTTTATCCCATGTCAACTTTACAAATTTAAATCAATATTCAAATACATTGATTAATCATTAAATATATTCTATATGTAAGGTATCTAATGAACATGAGAACAGATCTAATAATATTTCCTAACCACATGTTAAAAATTCACATAGGAGAACTTCATTGTGGTGGGCAGGCATTCAGTGGCATGGCTCTTGTGAAAGTACCCTTGTGAGACTCACAGTAGATATCCATATGGGCAAGAAGTGTACCTCAGTCAGAACTTCAAGGCTTTGTACTTCGAAAAATATTTTTTCCCTCATAAAAATATGCTAAGGAACCTCTGAGAAAAAAAAAAATTACCTAAAGTGCAATGCTCCCCAAAAATGACCGTCCTAAAACCCTCTATTTGAAACATCATTCGAATGCTTGTTGCTTAGGCTTGGACACATTATTTGGTTGCTCAGATGGAAGTTAACAGTAAGGTAGATTCAGATTCAATCTCATCACCTACTTGTTATAATACTTGGATAAGTTATTTTTCTTTGAATCTCATTTCCTCTATGCATAAAGATGATAATACAAGAACTTCAAATCAGGACTACTCTGAACATAAAATTTTACCAAGTTTTATGCATAATAGCTCTCAATATGTCTTGTATTTATTCCTTTCTTTTATTCAAGTTTCTTAATCAACTCATTTGAGTTTTAGTGAAAGCAGTTTATCATTACATCTTCAGAGGGTTATTGATAAAATAATGTCAATGAGAGTATGCCAAATCCTAGTGTTGGTTTTACCATTGTAATATTAATGATCACTACTATTAGTATTACAACTAATATAATGGAAACAGGGATAGAGTTGGTAGTAATAAGGGAATCCAAGTTCTAAGCATACTTACCTACTAACTTATCCTGGGGAACAGATGGAGAATTCTATTCCTCTCTGGCATCCAATTTCTCCATTATTATGTCCTATATCTAAAGCTATTTTTATGAAATTACATGCCATTAAATTCTATTTAATTCTAACATAGTACTATTGTGAGTAGTACACTGAATGCCCAGAAAATGAGTGATAATTGACAACTGGCAATGGGCAGTGCTCACTGAGAGACTTTCCTAAACCTGACAATGCCCAAGGCAGAGTGAGCCTGCAGTCTCTGCTGAGTCAGTACCAGCTCTTTTCCTTTGGCATTAATTATCTTTCAAAATAAGATTATACCGGATCCAAGCAAAAAACTGCTGGAAACTTGTGCCAGGCCAGTGGATTTGTTCTTTCTGGATTCCCAGTTTTGACATTCTTTTTGACTTTTGTATTATATTTGGTTTCTGAAATTTAAAAAAGATTTTGAATGCTATTGTAAAAAAAAAAAGTCACCACTGACTATGCATTTTTGTCCACTTGATAATCTTTCTGGAAGTCACTTAATGCTAATTTCCTGTTGTTTATTATTTTGAAACTGTTCTTGGCAAATACTTTATAGACAATTTGATGAAATTGTAATGCAGCAAAAATATACTCTTACTCTACAGTTATCAGTAATGGGAGTTAATGCCATGTTGTAAGGTGATCTACTAGGTTTTGTCAGCACTTTCATTAAAACCCCGATTTTTAGTCATTTGTAGCATCAGCAAACAGGACTTCAGAGGGAGTAATACCATCTGTTCTTATTAAGAGTGACATTGCCCAAGGTTAAGCCAGACATGCAAAAATATTCTATATTTCTTTGCTTCTCATTTCTACCAAAAAAAAAGTTGTCTAATTTAGTTGATGAAAAGTATGCAGATCAATTTGGATTTAGTACAAACTCTGGTGTAAAAGCCATGAATCCACCAAGGAAAGCACTGATCTATCTACTCTTGCTCTCTTTTGTCTGTGGTGTGATCATATCATGTATATGTGCAAAAATTTATCATTATAATTTTAAAAACTGTAAAAGAAAAACAGCTAGAAATTTTTCATTCATGTTTTGTAAAACCCTAAGGATACAGCCATTTGGAGACAAATTAAAGAAAACTGAATTCTGAATTAAAAAATAAAAGCTGTCCTAGTGCATAAAAAAGTGAGGAAGTAGGATGATATATCAGCCATTGCTGAATTGGATCAATACATTAAGCAGAAAAGAAACCATAAAACCATGAGTCTCAAGCACCATGCCAACTTGAGCTATCATTTTATATCCTTGGAAGATTAGGTACTGGAAAAAATAGCTAAATCAATTCAACAGGATAAAAAACATAAACTACTACTACATTGTCATCATTACTGATGATATTTCATGTATCTCAGAACAACTTTTAAAATTCATTAATTTTCACTTTTTTCTCCCAGATTCAGAGGAGTTACTATGATGATCTCTGTAACTTCAATGAACTAACTCATGTCTCTATGACTTTCATACATTTTCTTAGCTGAACATAAAGTGGCAAGCTATGTTTGAGGTACTGAAGGGAAAGTGTCAGTTCATATCACTATATGCCTACCTTCCTTCTCTCTGTCTTTTTAATTTTTATTTCCTCATTCACAGGGGTTCTTGCCCTCCACAATCATTAGACCCCTGAGCACATAGTCACCTTCTTAGGTGACAATACCTTAGTTATGTCAGCAGCATCTAGTCATAACAACTAACATCAAAGTTAAAGGTCTTATTAATTCCTATCCAAATAAACAAAAGGTGACTTCTTTTTAGAAGGTCCATTCACAATTTCTCAAATGACTGCTTTGTAATAATATAGTTGTCTGAAGCCTTCACATCTCCAAAGTACACTTGTACACCTATTATCATCTGATCTTTGCCCCCATGTATTGCAAAATGCTGACATTAAAGTCAAGCAATTAGGACATTTTGACAAGTTTTCAGTAAAAACTCAATCATTAGACATTGGTATTTTAACTTTTGTAGTGTTTTGACCAAAGACATTAGATGCATGCTGCAAATGCTATCCTGTAGTCCCTGTGAAAATTTTGTTTACCCATGAATCATGGTAAAGGTAGTACCAACTAATGTTTCCATGAGGGGAGAGGGAAGAAGATGACCCTATACTAATACAATTCTCTTCCCAGATGAACATGTAAGATGTATTCAGTTAATGGCAGAACTGTAAATTTATCTTCTGATAATGTGTTCCCTCTCAAGAACAACCACTCCACCCTACTGTTTTAAAGAAAGTGCACTGGAAAATTGTGTAAATAAGAATCGTTGCTTTTCCAAATATATTACTTTGCCTTGCTAATATATGTTAATATTAACAATTTCATCATGAGCCCATCATGTTTTCTTTTGACATTAATGAGATATAGCTTGCAATTACATATACAACAATTTCAACAGTTTTTTTTTTTTTTTTGGGGGGGGTGTGGGTACCAGGGATTGAACTCAGGTGCACTCAACCACTGAGCCACATCCCCAGCCCTATTTTGTATTTTATTGGTCTCACTGATCTGCTTAGCCCTTGGCTTTTGCTGAGGCTGGCTTTGAATTCATGATCCTCCTGCCTTGGCCTCCCAAGCCACTGGGATTACAGGTGGTGCAGGCATGCACCACCATGCCTGGCTAATTTCACAACTTTTGATGGTAGAAAGTGTAAAAAGCTCCAAAGAGAGTAAAATAACTTTCAGTTTTTAAAAACATATTTATATATTTATAATGTTAAAATTAACATATACTATTTCTTATTAGTTCCCATCAATAATTCCCTTGGGTGACTAATTTTAATTCTGTAGATTTTATTTATGTCTATATAAGAAAACATAGCTATATATCCTAAACAAGGGAAAATCCTTGTGCTGTGATCTCCTGTGTCACTTACCAAGAGATCATTTTATATTAACACAAAGAGGCCTTCTTATTTCTGATATCTACATAACATTCTATTACATAGATATATAAATTTCCCTCTGATTTTCTATTAATTCATATCTTTTTCAACTACAGTTTCCTCTTTCAATGTTATAGTGATAGCACTATGAAAACATTCTGCATTTGATTGAATAAATTTGTCTGACAAATTTGTGGAAGTAGAGTTTCTTAGGTCAATAGGGTATATGCATTTGTAAGTATGGTAATATTTGTAAGTTGTACCTTATGGAAATTGTACAAATTATTGTTCCCCACAGTAACACAAAATAATGATTCTTTCCTAGTTATTCCAATGCCAAACAGATTATTATTCTTTCTATTCTGATAGTTAGAAAGTATTCTTGGTATTGTTTAAATTTGCATTCTTTATTTTTTTTAAAAGTCTGATAATATTTGAATATGGCTAAATGTCAATTTCATTCACTTTTCTATGAAATTCCTTTAAACTTCTTCCTATTTTCTTGATGAGTAGTCTTTTTTTACCTATCACTTTCTAAAAGCTTCTTATATTTAGAAACTTTTAAAATAAATCTTAAATGCTGTTATGCTTTTTAAAAATATTATCTATGGATACATTGAGTTTATTTTCCATGTAGGACATGTTGACTTTATTTTTCTTGTGGAATAATTTTAATTTTATGCAAATAAACTTATCAATCATAACTATGGTTCTAAGTTTTAAGAAATTGAATTGTCATATTGAAAGGTTATAAATTAATTTGCATAATCTTGTTTTGATAATTGTACTATTTCATTTGTACATTGAATATTTGATTTATTTGTAAATTAATGCAATTCATGGGGAAGTGTAATTTAACTTTATTTTTTCATATGGTTAGCAAATAGTTATAACATTAGTTAATAATAAGTCTTCTGTTCCTTGGTTATTTCAGATTTTCCTGTTTTTATATCCTCTGTTTTTTATATTTTGGTTACTTAAATTGCATTCAATTTATTTTTAGACTTGCCTATTTTAAATTTATTTCTATATATTGTACAAAATCCAAACTCTTAATAAGGAGTACTTTTGTCATGTTTAATAACTTTTTAATTTTTTATTTCTTTTTAATTGACAAAAATTATCTATTACGTATGAAATTATAATTTTATAGATATATACATTGTAACATATTATAGAAATGATCCCTGGATGTACAATCTAAATAGATGTATATATTGTAGAATAATATAAATAATAATATAAATAATATAAAAATAATTAAATTTTTAAGTATTCCACTTAAAAAGCAATGATAAATATGTGAGTCAATGAATATTATAATATTAAAATATTCATTGACTCACATATTTATCATTAAAAATTTCTCTTAGCAATTTCAAGTGTACAATACATTGAAATTATAGATAACATGTTCTACAAAAGATATTTTGAATGTATTCTTTCTAAAGTCTATTATCTATCTTTTGAGCAATAGCTTCTAAGACCTTCTTAGGACCCTTAATCCCCTGGTAATCAACATTTTAATCTCTACTTCTATGAGACTAATTGTTTTAGTTTCTACATAAGTGAGCTCATGCAGTAATTATGTTTCTGCAGCTGGTTTATTTCACTTAACATATTGTCCCATATGTTCTTACATATTATCACAAATGACAGAATTTTTTTTAAAGCTTAGTAGTATTCCTTATGTCTATATACTATATATTCTATATTCATTTGCCCATCAATAAACACATGCTGATTCTGTATCTTGACTGTTGTGAAAACTTCTGCAGACAACATGAGAATACAGAAAACTCTTTCACTTACTAATATCATTTACATTGTATATATACATTGAAGCGGAATTGCTGGATCATATGGAAATTTTATTTTTATTTTCTTGAGGGAACTTCATACTGTTTATTATTATGACTGTACAATTTATATTTTGCTAACAGTGTGACAGAGTACTTATTTTTCAATCTTCTGTATTTTAATATCTTAAAGTAAATATGCCATTATTAGATTTCCCTAGTTAATCATGTATTTATTTGTCAATATAACTTTTTTAATATTAGATTTTTTTAGATTTACTTAGCTGTTTGAGAATAGAGAAAGTTCTATTTGCCTATAATCAATTTCCACTATTGTTCAGACTTACATTATCATAAAACATTTGTTACAGGCAAGGAACTGGTATTGCCTTTTTGCCATTACTAAAGTCTATATTCATATTTTCTTAATTTTTCTTAGTATACTTTTCTGTCATCCAGGACCCTATCTCATATACCATACTACATTTGCTAGCCCTGGGTCTTTAAGTTCCTCTTACTGGTGACTGCTTCTTACTCTAAACTTGTTTTTGATGATCTCAATAGTTTTAAGAGACATTAGTCAGGAATTGTGTAGAAACATCCTTAATTCAAATTAAGCTTTTTTTTTACTTATTTATTTACTGTTGTTTTGTTTTCATGATTAGACTGACAAAATATATTTTTGGGAGAAAGACCACAGAAAAAAAAGTGCAATTCTCCTCACATAATATCTGCAATACAAATCATTAATAAATTCATCACTGTTAATCTTAAACTTCATCATCTATTTTCAAATTCACATCCTATATATTTAATATTTTCATTTTCTCTTTTTATACTGTAATTGCTGAAGGAAAGGTACTACCTACTGCCAACATTTAAAGAGTGAGGATCTATGCTCCCTATGCAAAAAAAAAAAAAAAGAAAGAAAAAAAAGAGAAAATAATTATCAACTAGAGAATGGTTCTAAAATACAATTCCTTTAGTCTTTAAAATTGCAAGACCCAAGCATTTCCAAAGCTACTTAGGTCAGCTTCTTATTCCTACCCGTTTCAGTAAAGTTGTCTCATGCATTTGTAATATGGTTAGATTGCTCTGTCACATTTCATCATTGAAATCTACCAACTGCCTAAATCTATGTGCATATAAGTATATTCATTATGTAGACACACACACACACACACACACACACACACACACACACATATATATATATATATATATATATATATTCATATTTTTAAAGGAACTTTAGAATTTTTTATGGTTTGCATATTCAGTGTCCCCCAAAGCTCCAGTGTTAATGCAGAAATACTCAGAGATGAAATTATTAGAATTATAACCTAATCAGTCAGTCCTAGTTTGAATGGACTGAGTGGTAACTTTAGATGGATGAAGTGTATCTGGAAAAGGTGCATCAGTGGGGGCCTCCCCTGGGATAATTCACAATGGAGCAACTCCTCCCCCACCCCACTCCTTTCTTTTTTCTCTGCTTCCTGGCTGCCATGAGAAGTGCAGTGTTCACCCACCACCATCTTGTGCCATGATGTTCTGTCTCACTCATTCCCAAAGCAGTGGAATCAGTCAACCATGGACTGAACCTCTGATATCATGAGTTAAAATAAACTTTTCTTTCTATAAGTTGTTCTTGTTGGGTACTTTTGTCACAGGGATGAAAAGCTGGCTAACACAGTTTGAATGTGTATACTCCTTATATGTTGGAACTTGAATCCCAAGTTGATGATATTAAGAGGTACAGACATTGGAAGCTAATTAGGCCATGAAGACTTCACCTTCATTAGTGCCCTTATGAAGATCTTGAGGAAATGCATTTCTTCCTTTTGCCTGCCTGCTTTCCACCATGTAAAACCACTTGGCTTGAGAAGAGGAAACAATAAGGGTCCATATCTGAAGTGGAAAGCAAATCCTTACCAGTCAGCTAACATACTGTTGCCCTTGTTTTGAATTTTCCCAGAACTGCTAGAAACAGTTATTAATTTCCCAGGCTAAGTTGTTATAGCAGCAATATTAGACCCAGATAGCTTGTATTCACCATTACAATATCATAGAGGATAGTTTCACTGTTCTAAAAATATATCCTATACTTCATATATTCAGCCCTTTTCCTAACCCTTCCAAGCACTGGCAAAACTCTAGTGCTTTTCTCAGAAGATCATATAATTTGAATCATTGAGACTACAATTGGAGTGTGCCCTCTTAAAAATTTAAGTGTTGCCAATGTGATAGAATCAAAAGGTAGGTTCTTTAAGGGGTGATTAATTCATGAAGGCCCTGCCCATAGGAAATAAGGCCTTCAGTGAAGGGGATTCAAAAGATATTCATCTCAGTTGTCTTTCTGCCTTCTGCCATATGTGATTACAGTGTTCCTTCCCTTCAGAGAATGCAGCCCTGACCAGAAGCCTGAGCCTATCAGGGCCTTGATAATAGACTTCTCACCATCTAGAACTGTGAAGAAATAAATTTTTGTTCTTTGTAAATTACAAAGTTCCAGATATTTTTTATAGCAATAGAAATAGAGTAAGACATGGTGTTTAGTTTTGAGACTTTTCTTTGAGTTAGCAATATGCTTCAAGAACTATCTATGTTCCCTTACGAGTTGATGCCCATTTTGTTTTTGTGGCTGAACAATATTGCATGGTTTGTTTATATCACAGGTAGTTTAGACAATTTCCTATTCTGAGATATCTTCATTGCTTCCACGTTTGACAAATAATGAATAAAGCTGCTATCAACATTCATGTGCAGATTTTTGTGTATAAATGTGTTTTCAAACCAGTTGTATAAATACCAAAGAACAAAATTGCTGAACTATGTGTTAAGCTTTTAGTTCAGTTGTAGGAAACTGCTAAGCTGTCTGCCAATGTGACTCTACCATTTTTAATTCCCAGCAGGAAAGAATAAGAGATCTGGTAGTTTCACCTCCTTGAAAACAGTTGCTATTGTTGTTTGTTTGCATTTTAATTATTCTAAAAAGTCTAAAGTTATCTTGTTGTTGTAATGTGTAATTTCTTAATGATAAATGACACTGAGCAACATTATATATATTTATTTTCCATTGGAATATCTACTTTGATGAAGTATCCATTCAGATCTTCTGGGGAACTTAACTGCTGAGCTACATCCCCAGCCATTTTTTTGATTTTTTACTTTGAGATAGTATCTCACTAACTTGCTTAGGGATTCAAGAAGTTTCTGTGACTAGTTTTGAACTTGAGATCCTACTGTTTGGCCTGTTTTTTAATTGGTTGCTTTGTTTACTTATTTTTGAGGTTTTTGGATTTTTTTTTAAAGATCTATTTTAAATACAATTTCATTATAATACTCTTCGCCATGGCTTACCATGCACACATTTTCACATTTCATTAGGCTTATTTATATTTTCTTTCTTCCATAGATAGTCCTTTAGGTGTATTTAACAAACATCACCAAGAAGGAGGTTACATAGAATTTCTCTTATAATTTCTTCTAGAATTTTAAATGTAGTTTGAGATGATTTTTGTGAGATATATAAAGAAGAAGTCTAGATGAATATTTTATATGTGAATTGTTCCACCATTATTTCACTATAATTTTTAATGTCTTAATCGTGCCCCTTTGTCATTATCAGTTGACTCTGTTTGGCTCTATTTCTGGATTCTCCATTATTTTTTATTTCTGTTTTCTTTTGACCACACCCTTATTGAATTTTCATAGTAAGTCTTGAAATCTATGTGAGTCCTTCAATATCTTGGATTTTCAGTATTGGGCTGTCTATTCTTGACTTTTTTTTTTACTTCTAAACAAACCTTAGAATAAATATGTAGAAAAACACAAATTAGCTCACTGGGATTTTTGTTACAGCTGTATGGACTCTACACGTCAAAATTTGAGTTTAGAGATAGTTGCATCTGAAGAATATTGAACAGTCCAACTCATAAACAGAATTTCCCTCCAACTAATTAAATCATCTTTGAACTTTAAAAGTGTTTTGTAGGTTTTCATATCTTTTAGATGTAAACCTAAGTTCTTTATTATTTAGGGATGATTGAAATTCGTATTTTAAAAAATCTTAATGGTTCATTGTCAGTAAATAATCTTTATGCTTTACTTAGTTCCAGGACAGTTTTATTGATTCTTTAGGAATTTCAACATACGTAATCATCATTTGGGGGATAAAAAAATTATTTCTTTGTTCCAGTCTGAAGATATTTTATTTATTTTTCTTTCCCTTTTGTATTAGCTAGAACTTAATAGTATGGTGTTGAATAGGAATGATATCCTTGTCTTCTTCCAATCTTATTGTAAAAGAGCCAGAATCTCACCATTTAGCGTAATGTTAACTTTAGATTTTTCTTTAAACAGACTTCCTTTGTCTAATTGAAAAAGAAAATTTCCCCCTGCTTCTAATTTGTTGAGTTGTTGTTGTTGTTGTTGTTGTTTGTTTGTGTATTTGTTTTTTTATGAAAGGGTATGGATTTTGGATTTTGTCAAGTGCTTTTTAGCAACCATTGATAAAAATCAGATTTATTTTATTGACATACTACTACATTAATTGAGTTTTAATTATGAAACAGTATTGCCTACACAGAATAAATCCCACTTGATTGTACTATATATAGTTCTTCTTATATTATTGTATTCAATTTGCAAATATTTTGGTGTGGAATTTCACATTGATAGTCATAAGAAATAATTGGCCTATCTTTTACTTACCTTGTTAGATTTTTAGTTGAAAATTTGTATCCATTAACAGGAATTGAGGTAAACAAGCTTCTAACATGAGCATTTCTGTTAAGCTGATTGAGAGTTGGATTCTATTTCATGGTTTAGTCTCAAGACACTAGTGTCCTTGTTCTTGTCTCCCATGTTGGCTTTGAACTTTCCTACATATTCCTCCACACGGAGAGCCTGAGTCCTACAACAATTTTAAGTTTAATCACTATTATTTTGTCAGACACCACATGTGTAAACAAGAAGGAAAAGCATTCTGGAAACATATTGCCTTCCCCATGGCTCTTGGACGAATTTCTAGAAAATTTCTTTCCCCTGTGGATGGCCTTTGTTAAGGACAAGATTCTGAATGTATTTCATAATTACAACTATCTCCTTTTCCCTCCAAGAGTCCCATGACCAGATCTTTTTCAGATTGTCCCAGTGAGAACTTTGTGGAGTTGCTGGAGGAAAAGCACATTCAACTGTGGAAGTCCTCTAGGGGCTGCAGTCAAGCATAGTGTCTCATTCTCACTCCTCCAAGGCAGCCTCCAGCAATCCCCACTTCCATCCGAGTTTTCCCACACATTTATGGCCCCAGAGGCTTCTCTAGATAAGATATTTTGGCAGCAACTCTGGATTTACCTCTTGCCCAGATTTCAGCAAGTGCTCCCCTTTCATTGTATCTGGCTTTTCTTGTAAGGATGGGCTTGATTACTTTCAAATTCTTTATATGTAGAAGCAGAAACCAGAATTCTTATTTAGTTTTTCCATTTGAGTTTTAAAACTGTTTTGTCCAAATAATAGGATAGTTTTACTGATTCCTTTTCAATGTTCATATATTTGTTGCCATCTAATGTAACTGCCTCCAATATTTAACATTAGTGGTCACCGTAGCCATCTATTTTTTATTCCTGACTTTAGAAGAGCCTCATCAAAATTTCTTCACTGAGAATGTCGCCTGGTTTGTGTTTGAGATAGATGCATTGAGGCAGTGGGTGGGGGTTCATATTAACAAATATCCATCCATTCTATTTAAAGACTGGTTGTTTTTAATTGAACATGATTGTTACATTTTTGTCTCTTGCTATTTCAATGTTTTCCTAAATTTCATGTAGACTAGAATTCCTGGAATAATATTCACTTTGTTTTCTGAAGGATTTTGCTAATATTTCATTTATGACTTTCATTGATAGTGATGAGTGATATTTCTTGTAATATTATATTGAATGTGGGAATCAAAGTTATATTTGTTTCCTACATGGGGTTTAGAAGTCTCACTTTTCCTATATGTTCTACAATCTTTTTTATGTTCTAAAATTGTTTAAATGTCACTAGAATCACCACATCTAAAATGTGGCAAATTGTCCTTGCAAAAGAATTGAATATGGTGATATTTTGTTGGAATAGTTCTTTTGGAACACCATCGAGTTTTACTATGGAAGTCAATCATTTTAGATATTTTTAATGTCTTATGTAAACATTTTTGGTAAAATATTTTTTTCCTAAACATCTATCCATTCTTATCTTCTAAAGTTTGTTTTCTTATGTTATCAATTTAGTCTTTTAATTATATTAATTAGGTCTTGGATATTTTTCTCATTATCTGTTGTTTTTTTATTTTACAATTCTTTTAAATAGGTTTATTGTTTTTATTTTATTTTTATTCAAAGAGCAAGTATTATATCTATATAGAACCCTCTTTTCTTGTTTCTTTTTGGCTAATTCATTAATTTCTTCTTTGTTGATTCTTTCAACATATTCTTTTCAGTTATTTAGTTGTTGTTGTTGTTGTTTTTACCATTTTTATGTGGAAAGGTTCATTAACCTTTTAAGTTATATAATTATTCAAACCATGAATTTTCCCTGGAACACTGTTTGGTTGGTCTCTTTGGTTCTAAATAATTATATTTTTATCTGTTATTTTGATTTTATTAAATTCTACTATTTGTATTTTCTCTTCTTGTCAAGAGTAGTTTAACAAAGAGTTTCAGTATATTAATTTCTCTGTGGAAGGATCATTTTGTTTCTATATTTGTTATTAATTTACAGCTTAATTTTGCATTATGATTAGAGATGCATTGCTTTTTACTCTTTAACATTTGAAAACAGAATTTGTTATAACTGATGTATATTTAATGCTTAGGAATGTTCCATGCATGCCTAAAAAGAGGCTGTTTTTTCTATTTTTGTGCTTTTCAGAGTTAGTTGTATGACAGCTCTAATTGTGTTTATATTTTATATCCTTCTTTATGTATTCTCCCATGGACTAAGAGAAAATTAATATATTATAGTACCAGTGGGTTTCTGTGTATTCCAAAGTCTATCATTAACATTTGCTATTGTGTTTTGGGGGACATAGTTAAGTAAGACTGAAATAGCACTGTGGACTTCACTCTTGCTTTGTATTCACCTAGTATGTCTGCTTCTCCTTTTATTTTCACACTACCTAAATTAGTTTCTTTTCTGTGTCTCTTCCTCACATCCTGGATGTATAGCCCAGATCTGGGGTTCAGTTTCTGTCCCTTATATATCTTTAAATGTGTGTCCTTACTCACTTTATATTTATGGTAGCACTGATGCATTGTGTATTAATTCTACTTTAATTGAATTAAATTTAATAATTAATAAAATTAATGATTCTAATATCAAAACTAATAGTATTCATAGAATTATTAATAATTTGATTATTAAGACTATTTTGGTGATGATTTTTATTTTTATAGTTTTGTTAAACAAATCTAGTTATGAGGTCAGCTTTCCTTGCTCTGTGTGTGTATGTTTGTGTGCGTGCTAGTGCATGCATGTTGCACGCTCTCATGTCCAAGTCTGCAGATCTTCTAAAGCACATGAGTGTTTGTATTTATCCTTTGCTTATAAAATTATAGTTCATACAATAATATTACAGAGGAGTTTACTGTGTAAAATATAATTGTATTTTTTGAACTTATGCATTATTGACTTTTATAATCATTAATAAATTTGTATTATTCTCTCTCCCTTAACTTTTTTCAATTTTTTTATACTATTTCCTTAATAATTTATTCTTCTAAGTAAATAAAATTTTGTTTATGGGTCTATTGTTTGACTTAGCTATAAGGAAAGTGGCCAACCCTGAACTTACACATCCTCCTAACTTCTTTACACCCGACCTTTCCATGTTTCTGTGTTTTCTATTTTCATTGCATCTATATTTACAATCTTTTTTTGCTACCTAACCTCATCTTTGCTCTAGTACCAGTTTTTTTTTACAATAAAATATTCTCCAAATGTCTGATACCAGTTATTCTATAATTAGTTTCCCTGGGCATCCTTGCTTGACTGTAGTTTATTTTCAAGTATTGATATTAAGAAGAGATCATGGGGAATTTATACCTTGATTTCTGTAGGTTTGGTAATTGTAAGATGGCTTGTCTCACTATCCACTCTGTGTCTGATTTTAAAAATATCCTTTGAATTTCTGATTGAGGTAGCTCCATATTTATATAACATTAAATTTTTCCTGGAGAAATTTGACCAGACTGATATTTCATCCTTCCTATTCATGACATATGTGTAATTCTTCATCCTTCTGTATTCTGTGCATGCTGTGGGGTCATAATTTTTTTCTTAACAATTCAATCTTAATATGTATCTGAAGAATAAGCATTCAAATTGTTGTTGAGATTTAATGGTTAGTAGAATAGTTAAACTGATTGTATTTATAGATAAATATTTTACGAGATTCCAATTCAGGTTCATGAAATGAGACTTCTAAAGTCAAATTCATCACAATTTTCTAACCACTGAATTGGGAAACTAGCTAGACTTATAACATTTTATTGATATGTAAATTCAAATCCTCAAAAATGGTTTTATATGAAATATGCTAATATAACTCAATATATATACTTCAAGAGTTACCAAATCCACAGACATTTATTAAGATCTATAAATCTTCCTTGGGTCTCATTTATACATGTGTCACTCAATGTCCATATGGATAGAAAAATGTGTGGGTGTTCAGTTCCCTTATATGAAATGGATGATTATTTGCATATAACCTGCACCCATTTTTCCATATACTTTATATTAACCATAGATTACTTATAATGGTGATATAATCTAATGCTGTCTGGTTTTTATACTATTGTTTAGGGAATAATGACAAGGAAAAATGTCCATTGTTTAGTAGAATTGCCATTGCTTTCCAAATATTTTTCAGTAGACAACTGGTTGAATACATGAATGCAGAACATAGGGATATGGCAGAAAAAAAAAAAACTTCTTTTTTCTTTTCCAGTTCAATAATGAAATATTTTTACAAAATATTTCTCTATTATCTACTAAAAGTATGTTGAAATTACTATCTCTTCTGACCTCTCTAACAATTAATGTTTTGCATTGAACATAATGTTATATCTATATTCTATTAAAGTAAAAAGAACAGCTGCTTTTTGGTCTGTACTGTGATTCCTACTTTATTTTGTCTAGATTGGTGAGGTAATAAGTTGTAAAGTTTTGAGATTTTGATAAGTAATTTACTTTTTTTATACACACTAAAGACACTGTTATAGAATTTTTTGAGGAAATAGGAATGAACAAAACAGAGCCAAAGCTCTCTACAGTTAAAACTGTTTTGTGTCAGATATGATATGGCCACATCTCAGTTGTAAGGAACAACAGATGCTTCTGGCTCTCAGATACATGCTGTATTCTATCCCTGGAATAGCTCTTGGCCATAGCAGCTAACTGGCACAGGGATGCAGTCCTTTCTTACAACTCTACACTGCATCCTTACTAGAAGTGACCACACTGAAAGTCATCTCAGCTCAGGGGACCTTACAGACCAACTAAAGCTCAGTTGCAACCACATTCTAGATCAGTCTCATCCTCAATCCTCCTTCCTAACTCCCTCCATGGTATAGGTCTGAAAATACTGCCAACTAAATCTGCAAGTCACTGTTCAACCCAAAGTCTCTTTCTAAGGAGTCTACCTTCTCCATGTTACTTGTGTTGTACTTGAGGGACAAGATGACAGACCCAAAGGCAAACACTTGTCAGGACACATGTTAAGAATAATTATTAAGCATTACCAAGGACAAGACATTAAATATGTACATCATGCACATTCTAGATATATACATATTCTAGATATCAATATATACTTAAATACAAATAAAAAGACTCCTGTTAATCATCAGTGTGTATAGATTGTTTGATGCTTGACCTAAGCAATTGTTGTACATGCCAATATGATTAGAGAATTCAAATGAGAAAATATGGGATATTGTAGGTATCTGGCTTATAATTGTTTAGTGATAGCAACAAACTTTGAATAACAAAATATCCTGCCAATATGGGAGCTCCCATAGCAGTACTCTAATAAGGCAGTGATAATGCTATAGAGCTTTAGTAACAAAACCACAAGGTATTTGGCATAAAAATAGACATGAATATGAATGGAAAAAAATAGAAGACACAGAGAAAAACCACAAATCTAGAGCCATCTAATATTTGACTGAGATGGTAAAAATATATCTTGGAGAAAAGATAACTTTTGAAACTAATGGTTTGGGGAAAGCTGAATAGCCATGAATTCAGATCCCTAACAGTCACACAGCACAAAACTCAAATTGAAAGGGATCAAAGACTTGGGAATTAGACTAGAAATTTTATAAGTGTTAGAAGAAAACAGAAGGTCAACACTCCATCATACAGAATGCTGGTACCAACTTCCTTAAGAAGACCCCATAACACAAGAAATGAAACCAGGGATTAATAAGTGGGGAGCTATCAAACTAAAAAGCCTTGGGCATGGTATCACATGCCTGTAATCCCAGCAGCTCCTGAGGCTAAGGCATAAGGTTCCTGGGTTCAGAGCCAGCCTCAGCAAAATCAAGACACTAAGCAGCTCAGTGAGAATCTGTCTCTAAATAAAATACAAAATAGGGCTGGGGATGTGGCTCAGTGGCCGAGTGCCCCAATGTTCAATTAAAGGCTTCTGCACAGCCAATGAAATGGTTAAGAGGGTGAAGAAAGAGTTTACAGAATGGGAGAAAATCTTGGCCAGCTACTCCTTTGATGGGGGTTAATATTCAAAATATATAAAGAACTCAAAAGAACAGCTTAAAAAAAAACCTAATCAATAAATACATAAAAGAACTAAACAGAAATTTTACAGAATTTAAAAAGGCCAATAAACATATGTAAAAATGTTCAACATCTCTAGCAATCAAGGAAATGTAAATCAAAACCACACTAAGATTTCATCTTACTCCAGTCAGAATGGTAATGATCAAGAATAGGAAGGGCAATAAATGCTAACGAGGTGATGGGCAGAAAGGAATACTTGCTCATTGTTGGTGGGACTGCAGACTAAACAACTACTCTGGAAAGCAGTATGGAAGGAGAGTCCTCAAAAATGTAGGGAGAGAATAATTGTATCCCACTCCTAAGTATTTTTTCTAAATAGCTAAATAATGGAATCAATCCAGATGCCCATCAATAGATTAAGAGATGAAGAAAATGTGATACACACACAAACAGTGGAGTTCTACTCAGTCTTCAAAAAGAATAAAATTATAGTGTTTGACAGTAAATGGATGGAAGTGGAGAATATCACACTAATTAAGTTAGCCAAAGTCAGAAACTGAAAGGTTCTGCCTGTCTTTCATATTCAGATGCTAGAGTAAAATAAAATAAAGGAAAGTTGGAAGGAAGGATAGGTTAACAAAAGAACCATTCAAATACAAATTAATAGACAAGTGAAAGGAAGTCTAGTAGAGAAAGGAAAAAGAGGAGAGGGGAGGGAGGACAGAAAATAAAAGGGTGGATCATGAACTAAAATTTATTTCCATATATGTATGAGTTTGTACAGATAAACCCAACTATGGATGACCATTAAGCAATAATAAAAATAAAGAAGGAAAAAGAAGTGATGACTTAATTTTATGCTAGTATAAAATTACAAACTATGAAGGTCTTCATCTATGGGAATCAGTATTCCTTAGATCACTGAAATTACTGCTGTCCACATGTGCATCCCAGATATCCTCTTCATGTTAGCTTTTCCTGTCTCTCAGCTTTCTCAAATAGGCCAAGTTCCCACACAGGGTCAGACTGTAACTTGGCAGAACCCTCTTGTCTTTCATCTAAAGAAGCACCAGTGTGGAATCTGTCTATAAGAAGATGTGGTCTAGTATCTGATTTTCACTTTTACTTTAAGCACTTCTACCTTCTACATTGATATTAAAACAAGCTGAATATCAATGAAGTCATAGTACACAGTAATTATTAGGCTTTCAAAACAAGATTATTCCTACAAATGCATCAAATCCTTCTTTGACTGACATTTCCAGAGGGAGATGAATTTGGAGCAGTTCTATGTCCTAGGAATATTACAAAATCTGATTAAACCCCTTAATAACCTGTATTTACTCCCCAGCCATTAGTGTTGTATGGAGTATTTGGATAAATATAATATTTATAAAGTCAAATTTTTATTATTTTAAGTACTTTCTACTGAAGAAGAAAAGCATGCCTCAGGCCCAGGGCTCCACTAATTTAAATTTGATTGCTATGGGATTTGGCCAGGCTAGAATTTACTATTTTTTTCTTTTAATATGAGAATTTATTAGCAAGAAAATCAGTAATTTGAGGAAATTTTCAGTTGCTATATTTATATGCTTAAAGAAAAAGGTCACTGTTAAGCACGCAAAGGATCATAATCAAAGATGTGATAATTACAAGTTACATATTTTCATTAATGTAACTCCAAAAGATCATTACTTTAGCATGCCAATTTTGAGTTACAACTCCTATTATAATGTAATGGAAAAGCTTTGATACATGTGTTACAGCATTTCTATTTGCTGATAAATCACACTGTTCTGCTCCTCCAGTTAATAAAATGTGTTAGACATTCCTTCTTTATGCCTTCATTAACAGTGTTGCAGTTGTGTTAAAGGAGCTCTGAAGTATCTGTGCTCATAATACAAATGCTCATAAATTGTTGTTTGTCTTTTCAGTTCATATTGAGAATTCACCTGGTGATAGACTTACTTTACCAAGGTGCATGGAACCTATAATTTAATTGGTCCAGTAAATCCATACACCTCACTGATATTTTTCCAGACAACAGAAGTGCTTATAGTAACTTCCCTTAAGAGATGCAATAGCAAATACTGAAAATTTGAGTAAATTAATTTTTAAAAAATTAGAAAATTAAGAAAATATTAATATTTCATGAAATATTTCTTAACTGGTTCTCGAGTAACCACCTGAACAGCAACTTCACATATTTCTAGTCTTGTAGTATGTCTAAATTGAGAGGAATAAAACCGTATTGAAATCTTCAAATCTGTACTTTATTGGAGCTTCTGTAGAAAGAAATCTTCATCTGGAGTTATGTAACAGAACAAATTTGAGAATCATTTATTTGGGAAATAAAATCCAGTCTTTCTTGGTGGGACTCCTGTGGAGATTCATTAAGCATGCAATTAACAAAAGTGTATTAGCAAAAGTCATTCTCCTCTATTCAAATAGAAAAACTCAATGAATTATGGGAGGGGATGATTTTAAAGAAGAGATATACATAGGAACATTCTTTTGTATATTCAGAAAACTACTTTGTTCATTTTTTTTAATATAAGAAGTTTCCTTTATGCATCCATAAGCCAGCAATACTTGTAAACCCAGAGCTATATTATGGGATGCCATCTTTAAAAAATGTAATATATATTTTCCATATTCATCATCATTATTTATTATGAGCATCAAAATTTTTCCAGGATATGGTAGAAATCTCTAGAAGGATCAGATTTGCATTTTACTGGATGGCTTCACTTTATTTCTCATATCTCCTTGATATAGTTTTTCTCTTTTCTATTACTGAGATGCACTACCATTTTTCAATTCCACCCATGAATCTGCCTCTTCCTACGTTCTACTTCTGACTTTTTGCTTTAAACTTTGTATACCTTGAAGAGTTCTTAATTCTATCTAATCTATCAAATAAGTGTGTCATACTAATATATGCATGCACGTATTGATTACGAATAAGACTGAATCATTAATGTTTTCTTATTATATTTATTTTAAAGACCTTAAATTTATTAATTATAAATATTTTATATTCATAATTCCTAAAACAAATTATTTCTCAAAGAAACTCAGTGAGACAAAAATCCACACATCTTTACTTCCCAGAAGTGATGACATAAGGCAAGGGAGAAAAAGGCTAGAAGAGGAAGAGAGAGAGCCAGAGAGAGCAAAGAGGCAGGAACAAAGGGAATGCATTTATCATACAAACTATAAACAAGTTAAAAATACAATAAATTATTGCAGTATGAATGTTAAACAAGCATAATTGCTTGGAAAGAAAGCAACCATTTAGCCTCTGAGGTCTCTCTTACTCTGTTTTGCTTTGCTTTGCTTCCCACCAGTCAGGCCTTCTCTGACACTTCTAAGCCTCTTGTCCAGCTGGGTTCCTCTAGAGTGCTCTTTTTTTTTTTTTTTCTGATTAGACCATTCAGAACCACTGCTTCTGTGTAGCTCCTCAGCCTAGCTCATTTAATTTCCCCTCCCACTAACCTGGGAGAAAGGATTGTAACTTTGTAATTATGTATATATTCTCGCCCACCCCATGGAGAGAAATACCTGCTTCAGAGGCTCTTCCTACAAGGTCTAAGTGAAGGTTTTTTTTTTTTTTTTTTCCTAGACAAGAAGCAAGATGAGATATGAGATATGAGGTCATGGGGCAATTCGTGCTAGAGCTAAGAGGGCTTCTGATTCAGGACCATGAAGGAGGGCAAACATAGCAGAGACCCACCTCTCCCATATAGAATGATTGAATTTACCATTCAGTAATTGAAATAAAGTCATTTCATAAAGTAAAATACTGGCATCCTAAAATATCAGAACACCCAATCCTGCTGGTAGAGTTTTATAAAAAGCATTTAACCAAAATTACCAAAAAAGTATTAAACGTGTATCTAAATTAATCAAATGGCCTGGAATTGATATATAGAATCTTGCCTGTGAGCAAATTAATAAATATTATATTTGGTATCTTTGCTTAAGTTCTTTTTACACATTCTCTGGTTCTCAACTGTATCTCAGTAATTGAATGTATTATACCCCTAATGGATGGACAGGTGAAATGTATCTACTGTAAACCATGAACTGAAAATATTCATATAAGAAAGAGATTAGTTTCCTATATTTTTTTCTGATTACACAGTCCCATGAAGTGTAAAGTACAATTTCTGGTTTAAATTTATAAATAGGTATGAGTTATGACCTATTGTTTAATCTTTGCATCAAGGAGCTAAGACAGATACAGCTTAAGTTTGAGAGCAGGTCATAAACTTACAGCCAATGTGATTTTCCTCTTCATCTAATCATTCTGATCTGATTATGCAGCCATTACTAACCTGGCTAAATATCATACTCAAAATTTTGGCAAAGCCATTAACCTCCCTAAGGCTGAATGTCTATAGCCAAACTTGCAAATTTTTTTCCCAATTTTGACCGATTTCCAATCCTCTAATGATCCAAAGATTCTCTATGATTCACAATTAGATAATTTTCTTTTCTCTAATTGGTCACTTGGGACCAGAAGTGCCTGAGAACAATTCTCTTGGATCTTACAGAGAACAGCTCTGATGAGTCTCCACAGTATGATTGCTTTGCTACAGAAAGATGCTACTTTCCATTTTCTTTTATCATTTTAAATACAGCTTAGGGAGAGAAATTGATAAATAATAATAGTACAACTTGATAATCATTGAAAAGTAAACACATCTGTGTACATACCTCTCCAATTGAGAAATAGAACTTTATTGCCTTGGGCTCATCCTGAAGTTGTATCCCCCAGAAGAAACATTATTCTAACTTCTAGAACATCAGCTTTGCCTATTTTTATATTATATGATACAATCAAACAGCATATATATGTACCCATAGTCTAGCTTTTGTAAATAAACTTCTATCTGAGATTCATGCATATTATTGTATTTATTAAATTTAAATTTCACAGTATTATTAATATATTGGATGGATATAACATAAATTGTATTTTCCATTCTATCATGGATGAGATTTGCATTATTTCCACTTTGAGTTAGTGTAACTAATGCTACTCTTCACTTGTTTTGTACATATCCATTGGTTCAATATTATGATTGGATCTTCAATGCACCAGAAAGGTTCTTGAACTCAAAGTGTGGTTCACAGCTGGTTCTGAAATTGGAAACTGGTGGAAACTTTAGAAGAACTTATCTCATAAGAGAAAATAGATCAACAGGGGTATGACTTTGAAGGGAATAGAGGGACCCCTGCCCCTTCCAACTTCTCTCTGTGTTTCTTTGTTATGACATGGACTGCTATGCTCCACAATATTCTTCCCACCATGAGGTTCTCATCAAGGGCCTAGAAACAACAGAGTCAATACACCATGAATGGAAACCTCTGAAACTATGTGCCAAAATAAATCCTTTAAATTGTTTTTCTCAGGTATTTTTTTACAACAATGCAATGCTGACCTACATTTATATAACTATAATTTACATTAATCATATGAATATAAGGGCTGGAGTTGTGGCTCAAAGGTACAGCACTCGCCTAGCACATGTGAGGCACTGGGTTCTATCCTCAGCACAGCATAAAAATAAATAAAGTAAAAGGAAGGTATTGTGTCCAACTACAACTAAAAACATAGATATTTAAAAAATCATATACATATAAGCTTTCCTATATCATTTGATATGCATATGTTGAACTTTAGAAGTTGATACAAAAAATTATGAGAATTTTTTGCACCAATTGGAATTCCAACTAACATGGTGTGAAGTATTACAATTGCACCATATCCTCATCCCCTTTTGTTATTTTCATACATTTTATTTTGTCAGTTAAGGGGCAAATATATCAAGTTATACAGCTTGATTTTAAATGTTAGAGATACCTTGCATTTATGATCATGCCATTTTATCCCTTGCATACACTTTAGATTTTAAGGCTTTAATATCTTCTTTTAAATTTATGGGAAAGATTGTGACATCTTTTCCTTTTTTCAGGTGTTTTAATATCAAGATGTTCCTAACATTAAAAATATTTTTTGAATAATTTCCACATTTTTTTTGTTCTCTGGAGAATTTGAGATTATTGATAGTATTTCTTTATCAAATATTTAAAATAATTAATTAATTTTCATGGGCCTGAATTTTCTTGAGAGAATATGAAGATACAATGAATTTAAAAAGTCACAGTTCAGCTTCTTTAACTGAATAGTTATTCAAGCTGTGAATTGAAAGGGAAAGTTGTTCGAAGAAATTAGAAATGCTACTCCAATGAATACACAAATAATAAGAAAGAAAAACAGACTTAATGCTGATATGGAGTACATTTTATGGGGCTAAATAGATTAAACCAGTAGTAACATTAGCTTATGCCAAAATCTAATCTAGAGTAAGATTCCAAGTCTTTTCAGTGCTGTGAAAGCCAAGTTTGCAGAGAAAAGTTTGAAGCTGTTAGAGGTCAGTTCCTAAATTTAAGGACCTTCTCGGTAACAAAACAGTGCAACTGGTGATTAAGGGTAAGCTGCAGCAAGCCATCCAGAGATCATGGATGACATGGTCACACCCAACAACAGATTCTCAACAAAGATGGAACAGCCTACTCTTGGGAGAGGATGCCATCTAGAACTTTTATTGCTAAGGAGGAGAAGTCAAAGCTTCAAAGCACAGGTTGATTTACTAAGAAGGGGATAATACTTCTGGCAACTTTAGGTTCAAATCAATGATATTTTCTATTCGGAGTATTCTACTCTTTAAAGATTTTTTTTTTAAATCATTTCTGTCTGTGCTCTATGAATGAAACCACCAAGACAGAATGATAGCATATCTGTGTACAATATGATTTGCTGACTATTTTAAGTCCACCGTTGAGGCCTACTGTTCAGCATAAAATATATATATGCCTTTCAAAATATTGCTGCTCAATACCAAGAGGTCTGATGAAAATGAGCAATGAGACTGTTATTTTCATGTTTGATAACACAATATCCATTCTGCAGATTATCTATAAAGGTATAATTTTGCCTCTTCATTACATAAGGCTCTAGTAGCCTTACTGTTTTTTTTTTTTTTTTTCTGCTGGATCTGGCCAAGGTTAATTGAAAGTCTAAAAAAGACTTATCAAACTAATTGCCAGGAAGAACATTTGTTATTTCATAGCAAGAGTGACAATGTTACCAGGAGTTTGAAAGAAGTTGATTCCAGCCCTCATGAATGATTATGAAGCAATTAATACTTCAAGGGAGGAAATAAAGTCAAATGTGATCAGAAAACCAAGAGAACTTAAGTTAGAAATAGAGCCTGAAGATATGATTGAATTGCTGTAATCTCATGATCAAACCTTACTGCTTAAGGAGTTGCTTCCTTATGGATGAGTAAAGACAATGGTTTCTTGAGATGGAATCACCACCTTGCAAAGATGGTATAAACATTGTTGAAATGTTATCAGAAGATTTATAATACAATGCAATCTTAGTTAATAAAGCCATGACAAGATTTCAGACTGTTGACTCCAGTTTGGAAGAAATTTCAGCACAGGTAAATGCTGTCCATCAGGATCACATGCTACAAAGAAGGCTTTCATGAAGGGATTTATGAGGCAAACTTCATGGTCTTATTTGAAAAAGCCACAACAACCACCCCAACTCTTAGCAAACCAACCAGTTAGCAGCTGTCAACATCAAGGCAAGATACTGCGTCAGAAAAAATAATTGTGTCTTATGACTGGCTCAGGTGATTGATCATTGGTGTTTTTAGCAATAAAATATCTTTTTTAATATTTGTTTTTTAGTTTTAGGTGGATACAATATCTTTGTTTCATTTTTATGTGGTGCTGAGGATAGAACCCAGTGCCTTACACCTGCTAGGTGAGCACTTCACCACTTGAGCCACAACCCCAGCCCCCAAATATTTTTAACTAAGGTACTTGCATTGGTTTTTGGACTTGATGGTGTTGCACACTTCATAGATTACAGTATGATACAAATATAACTTTTATATGAGCCAAAAAGAAATCATGTGACTCACTTTGTTGCAATATTCACTTTCTTGGGATGATGTAGACTAAACCCTCAATTTCTCTGATGGCCTGTATAAACATAAGCAAACAAGCATTCTGTGTTTTTTTTGGTTTTTTGTTTTGTTTTGTTTTGTTTTGTTTTGGTACTAGAGATTGAACTCAGGGGCATCAACCACTCAAAATACCCTATTTTGTATTTCATTGAGAGACAGGAACTTGGTGAGTTGCTTAGCACTTCACTTTTGCTGAGGCTGGTTTGAACTTGTGACTCTCCTGTTTCAATCTCCTGAGCCCCTGGG